>NC_056728.1:1418288474-1418395974 GCF_019279795.1 Protopterus annectens | reverse complement strand
GTCACCTGCCATAAACAAACTCTACAACAGAAGGAAGAAACTGTTGCAAAAGAGAGTAAAATCCCATGCGTGGAGGAACTCCCTGGTCAGCCTCAGTAAGAAGCTGAGATCCCTCATAAAATCCTCCAAAACTAGCTACGAAAATAAACTCACCACTGATTCTAAGGACAACCACAAAGCATTCTATAGCTATGTCAAGAATCACAATGGCAACACTCAGATCTGCTCTGAGTTACAGCACAATGGCATGAAAATTACAGAACCAACTGATATTGCCAACATCCTGGCAGATAGGTTCAGTGCTAACTTTACCCACTTCTCACCCCCTAAAGGGCCCATATCTATACCAGAAGAATGCAGAGTCCCTTTAATCACAATTACGCAGGTAAAAACTACACTCTCTAAAGCCAAGAACACAGCATCCATGGGACTGGACAACATCCCAGGCTGCATTTTACATGAACTTCAGAATGAACTGGCTCCCCATCTAAGCACCATGTTCAATCATAGCCTCAAGTCAGGCTTTGTGCCCACTAAATGGCGCACAGCAACAGTTATCCCACTCCACAAAGGGGGAGCCACCATGGCCCTGGGAACTATCGATCTTTAAGGCCATGGAACGTATCATCATGGAACTTATAAACAAAGACACTGGTAACCTCCATATTCTGGTCCCCACCCAGTTTGGGTTTGTGAAAGGAAGATCATGCCTCCTGAACCTGATCGACTTCTTTGAAGCAGTCATCAAAGCTGCAGATGATGATAAGGTGGT
This sequence comes from Protopterus annectens, assembly GCF_019279795.1. Lineage (NCBI taxonomy): Eukaryota > Metazoa > Chordata > Ceratodontiformes > Protopteridae > Protopterus > Protopterus annectens. The sequence goes on along the minus strand of NC_056728.1, from coordinate 1,418,395,202 downwards.
TGACAAAGATGCCTGAAAGTTGCCAGGGCCAACAACCTTCTTATGGGGACCCTTGGCCGATCTTGACCTTACCATGGCTTTTGACACCATCCCCCATTCTGGAATTATAGATAAAGTCAATAAATTAGGTATAAATCCCTACATCACAAGATGGGTTGCCAACTGGCTCACTGACAGAACCCACACTGTAAAAGTTGCAGACTCCAAATCTGACTTCAAACCAGTGACGAGTGGAGTACCACAGGGTTCAGTCCTGGGTCATCTCCTGTTTGGTATCTACTTCTCTGAAGTACAGGCTAACACAGAAGGTCTCTGGCTAATGAAGTTCACAGATGACGGCAAGCTAGGAGCCATAGTCAAGTCCCCAAATGAGAAAGACACCTGGTGTCAGAGCCATCGCCTCAAGCTCAATGCCAAAAAGTGCATTGTCATCCCCTTTGGTAAAAACTCTGTACCCATGAACTATCACATAGGCAGCAGTCTACTTAATGCTGAAAGTCTGATAAGAGACCTAAGGATCCAGGTGGACAGTAGTCTCTCCTTTTATAATCACATCACCACAGTAGTCAGGAAATCATTTTATGTGGCACACCTCATCACGAAAGGGTTCTTATCCAGAAAAAAAGATGTCATTGTTTCCCTCTACTCATCCCTCATTAGACCCATTATAGAGTACAATGCCCATTTTGGAATGTACCTCACAAGACACCTTCAACAGCTGGAAAGGCTGTAGAAGTACCTTACCAAGAGGATTACTGGCCACAAACAGATGCCCTATGCTGACCATCTCAAAAAAACTCCAGCTTTACTCTGTAGCATATCGCCTACTCCAAGGTGATCTCTGCCTAACATACAAAGCTATGCCAAACCCAGAGCTGTTGAATATGCTACACCTAAAGAAATCCCAATCCCTCTGAGCTACATGCTCTAGTAACTTAAACCTTGTCACCACAATAAACAGAACATGCTGGAGGGATAGATTCCTGTCCCAGAGACTTCCCATACTCTGCAACAAACTACTCATTTATGTCAAGAAGAGTTCCTCATTAGCACTCTTCAAGAAACATCTTGATGAGTGGATGGGAAATAGGAAATTCGCCCTGGGGATCACTTTTTGAGTTTATTAGTAACAAGAGAAGTACCTTAATGTTTCCTCACTGGTTTCTTCTCACTTTACACCTGATTATGATTTGATTTGAATTGTTTATATTTCTGGAACGACACCAGTCTGGTAATTACACTGTCTGCTGGAATGCAAATTGGCTATTCAATAGATCCCAAATTGTGAAAGTTGCTGGTACCTTTTCTGTATGCAAAATTGTACAAGTTGGGTGCCAGACAGCATCTGTGCTGGGCCCTCTCCTGTTTGATATTTATTTTGTAGACATCAAAAATAATTAACAGAAATATGGCCGACCACGTCTGCTGATGACTGGGTGCAGTTATCTGCTCATTCATTGATAATAAACTGTCATAAAAGGGTTGGAACATGTACATAATCTACTTACTGAAAATCTCAAGAGAAATGTAAAAAAGTACGCTGCAATGCTGTTTGACATAAAAAAGCTGCATCCCACTTATGTGTTACAAAAGGGTGCTCCTCTTCAGACAAATATAGTTATAAGAGATCTGAGTACATCTGTTAATAACTTTCTCTTATTCAATCATCTGTTTTCTACCACAGACAGAAAATCCTTATATTTTCTTTTATATTTTCTTTATATTGCCTTCAAGTTTGGAGATAAAGATGCCTGAAAGTTGCCAGGGCTAACCTGAACAAGGGAGTAAGAGCAGCAAAACCTTCTTATGGGCTAAAAATACAAAAACATTTTGCAGATCAAAAAGACCCTAGACAGCTGTGGAAGGGCATCCAGTACATTACGGATTACAAACCTCCATCAGCACAATGTGCAGTTACTACAGACTTTCTAAACAAACTTAACCCCTCCTTCAGTAGATATGAGGAGACAAACAATATCAGACCAAAGAAACTACCCATGGATGGGGATGTCACATCACTATGTATCAGCCTAGAGACAATCCGAAAGAACCTAACACCCAAGTAAGGCAGTAGGTCCTGACATGATTCCAGGTGATATACTCAAGGACTGTGTAGATCGACTGACACCTGTCTTCACTTTCATCTTCAGCACATCTCTCAGACAAGCTAGTGTGCCAAGATGCTTCAAGTCTGCCATCATCATTCCTCTGCCAAAGAAGTCACCCCAGTCACATTAAATGACTACCGACCCATCGCACTCACACTGGTAGTGATTTAATGCTTTGAAAGGATGGTCAAAGACCATACATCATCTTGTCTGCTTGCATCTTTTGATGCTTTATAGATTGCTTACAGACCAATTGCTCCACTGTGGATACTGTATCCCTGGCACTACATCACACCTTGAACCATCATGAAGATAAAAATTGCTACGTATGTTTGCTCTTTATAGACCAGCTCAGCCTTCAACACTGTAATACTGCAGCAGCTGTTGTCTAAAGTAAGTCAATTAGGCATAGAAAACAGAATCTGCAACTGGATCGTAGACCTTCTGACAGACAGACCCCAAACCATTCGATTTGGCAAGAACCACTCACAATGCATTGCCTTGAATATAGGGGTCCCACAAGGTTGCAGACTAAGTCCACTTCTCTTCACAATATTGACTTATGACTGCTCTGCAAAACATCAAACAAATCACATCATCAAGTCTGCAGACGATACCACCATGATCGGTCACATCAGAAATGACGACAAAAGCGCATACAGAGAGAAGGTGAACCAACTTACGAGATGTTGCACTGACAACAACGTAGCACTAAATGTTGACAAAACAAAAGAAATCATTGTTGAATTCAGGAGGAAGCAAGGGTCTCCCACACCATTCACCATCATTTGTATGGCAGTGGAAAGAGTAAACAGCACCAAATTCCTATGGGTGCATATCTCAGATGACCTAAGCTGGGCAACAAACACTTCAGCCTTGTAAAGAGAGCCCAACAATGTATCCACTTCCTCTGGAAACTATGCAGAACAAACCTTCCCTCCCACATCCTCATGACCTTCTACAAGACCACAGCCAAAAGCATACTGACTAACAACATCACAGTCTGGTATGGAATCTGCTTATGTGCAGATCGCATGGCATTAGAGAAGACTGTAAAGCAGGCCAGTAAAATCACAGGATCAAACTCCCAGTCCTTACATGACCTTTACTCTTGCAGATGCAATGGCAGGGTCGTGAAGCTGATAAGGGACAAGTATCACCCCGCGCATGGATTATTCCACCAGTCCTTACATGACCTTTACTCTTGCAGATGCAATGGCAGGGTCATGAAGCTGATAAGGGACAAGTATCATACCGCGCATGAATTATTCCACCTCCTGTCTTCAGGGAAATGATACAGAAGTACGAGCTGTAGAACAAGATTCAAGAATAGTTTCTTTCCACAAACGGTCAGACTGTTAAACAACTAACCTTAAGAATGCCAACACTCCCTTAGTTCATGAGAACACCATTAGTGCAATATAATCATCTTTGCTGTTGTAGAATTAAATTATTCTGTTTATCCAAGTTATGCAATCTGAACTAAATTATTACTTGCACAAGTACAGGAACTGTGAATTATGCTATGCTGCTATCTTAAAAATAGTAGTGGGTAAGTTATCTGTGTGTGTATTTATATCTGTACTGTCAATAATTTCTTCCTTTATATGCTTCCTTCACCCTCTTGTGAAAACTGTATGCACACAAGCTTTAAGCAATGACATTTCATCCACTGATACATTGCATTTGTTGATCTGAATGATAATAAAGTTTACTTTGACTTTGGCTATTTCCATCCATCCATATGTCCTTTTTCCCATTTTTGCACAGTGTTGGTGTCTCACCTCAATAGTAACAGTCATCTGGAGCCAAGATTCACACTGCTGGGTAGCTAGCCCTGAGCGGTTGTTCTTCAATATCACACCCTCTTGCACACACACTCACACCTATGGCCAGCTTAGAGCATCCAGTCCACTTACTGCATGTCTTTGGAATGTGGGAGGAAATCAGAGCACCTGGAGCAAATCCATGAGAGCACAAGGAGGATATGCACCCCAGCTGAGAATCAAACCAGGGAACCTCTTGCTGTGAGATGACAACGCTATCCCTTGCACATCTGTGTTGTCTCAAAATCCTTATATTTGGTCCAGTTAATCTCCAAGAAGATAACTTCAAGATCCAAGGTAGCCTTCTTTCCACTGCATTCTTCCCTTATCAGATCCATCATTAAATTCAATCTTCCTTTGGTATTCACAAATCCATGCATTTTGCTTAACTGGAAAAGCCCCAATGATTTTTCACTGAGGAAAAATTAAAGGCTTTAAATCCTTCCACTGCCACAATAGATAGGCAAAATTTTACTTGTACTCAGTAGCCTGTTGGCTGCTCCAAGGTAACCCGTGTCTTGCTTTTTGAGCCATGAAGTACCTAGTCCGATTTGATACACATTTTCTTTGTAAAACCAGTTGCTCTTCAAACAAGTGTATTACAGCCCTAAATCTACAACAACAAAATAAACAAGACTTCCTGAAAGGCTAGGTTCTTAACTCAATGTATTCACAGATTATGGGATTAGTTACCACTACTGGACAAGCAAAGTTCAACTTTGAATCATGTGAAGACTGGTTGTGATGACTGGATGGGTCATCACAAATTTACACAAAGGTTATCATGTATGGCTCTGCTAGATTTGTGAGGTGAGCACTATGAAGGAAGAAATAATGCCTGACAGAGTAGGTGCTAGAGGGGGAATAATGGATCACTTAGAGATGTTATGAGACCCAATGCAGCAAGCATAGGTCCATTATTTCACCAATAATGTTCACCATACAGAGCCTTATTTCAGAGAGAAAATGTGCTATCTGTTCAGTCTCTCTCTTTCTCACACACACAGACACACAGACACACACACACACACAGACACACACACACACACACACACACACACACACACACACACACACACACACACACACACACACACACACACACACGTGCTCTATCTGTCAGTTAAGCATATGTCCTTCTAATGCACTTAACTACTTTAGTTTTATTTAATTTATTTTCTCATGCTTGATGCACACAAGTGCCGCAAACAGTGAGGTGGAAAGTAACATGCCAGCTACTTGTAACTGCTATTGCAGTTATTTTTCATTATTTTATATTTCAGATTTTTTAATTGATGTTTACTAAACAGTTGAATTAAACAGTGAAAGCATTTTAGCAGCCATTTTTTCTCTCTTTCTTCACAGTGAGTTAATATGCTGTGAAGAAGTCATGATCCTGTTCTTAGGCTCCCCTCATGCAATAATAACTTGTTGGAGGAACTATGTTCTCCAGTAGTGTTGTATTTAAGTCCCGTTCGTTTTCTAAGTGCTTGTGAAAAGAGTTAAGCACTTTTAAGTGTGTCTACCTTAAGGTGTATATGGTTATACATTTGATAGTTCCTGCAATCCCTAACCTAGTATTGTTCCTATGTTCTTTTAATTATTACTTTTGCATTATTTATATTTTATCATTTTATTGCATATTCTATAAATCTATATCACATTGATTTAGTTAGTAATATAGGTTACTTATAACACAGGAACCTCAGTGTGGCTTTCTGTCCTTTCAGTCATAATACTATCCTGTGGGTCCCCTTCAGTTTTTGCAGCAAGCACACACGCGCACACACGCACACACGCGCACACACACACACACACACTCACACACACACACGCATGCACGCACGCATGCACGCACGCACACACACACACACACACACACACACACACACACACACACACACACACACACACACACACCTCTCTTTGCCATACTTGCAGGAATCGTGTCCAGGATAAATGAAACTGAGCCTTCCTTGCTGCTATTTTATACACACACACACACACACACACACACACACACACACACACACACACACACACACACACACACACCTCTCTTTGCCATACTTGCAGGAATTGTGTCCAGGATAAATGAAACTGAGCCTTCCTTGCTGCTATTTTATACACACACACACACACACACACACACACACACACACACACACACACACACACACACACACATCTTTGCCTGACTTGCAGGAACCCTGTCCAGGATGAATGAAATGGAACCTTCCTTCCTTGCTGCATGTGCACATGCAAACATGACATAACAGGTGTGTGTGACTGGACCGTTCTCAAAGAAAAATGTCCTTAAAAACACAAATGGTATTTTTTTTAATTGAAAAGTAAATGTGATAGCAAAATCCAAGGGGTGGAAGTACACCAATTTGCATTTGCCTGCAGGCACCCATGTTGATACAGTATTAGAGCAGCCAAACTAGATAACTTTGGGTGATTTTCTCATTTGAGTTGAAGATGAGTCAATATTTCTGGCTAGTGACTTCTAAATAAATTTAATTAGTGGTATCAATAGAGCTAAGCATAGATAATGGGGTCTACCTGACAATGTCGACAGCTTAGAACACCGACGCCAGAAGATCGACAACTGAGAAGACCGACGGATGAAAACCCCGACACTGAGAACACCGACATGGGAAAAGGCTGTGAAAGTATGCGGTAGTGATGGACGTTAGGGTGCGAGTAAGGTAAGTGTGCAATATTGACGGTCTCTAGGGATAGGGGTGGGTTAAGTGAGTTAGGGTTAGGGCGTGGGTTAGGTAAGTGTGCGGTAGTGATAGTCTTTGGGTTAGGGGCAGGTTAAGTGAGTTAGGGTTAGGGAGCGGGTTAGGTGAGTGTGCGATAGTGACAGTCTTTGGGTTAGGGGTGGGTTAAGTGAGTTAGGGTTAGGGTGTGGGTTAGGTGAGTGTGCGATAGTGACGGACCTTAGGGTTAGGGTTTGGGTTAAGGTTGTAGATAGTTGTGTATGTGAGGTTTAGTGTGGGTTTGTAAGGATTTTGGTGTGCTTGTGTTGTGTGTGTGCTTTTTGGACAGGGGATTTGTTTTGTTTGTTGATTGTCGGGATTATGGTGTGTCGGGCATGTGAGGTTTCGTGTTTGTGAACTGTCGGTTATGTGGTGTCGGTGATTTTGTTGTCGATGTTGTGGTGTGTCGGTTTTGTCAGGTAGATCCAGATAATGATATGTATTATGAAAAATGGAATCAATAATGATACTAAGTGAAATTAAAATGTATTATACACAAGAGGTGTAACTTTAGGAGGAACGTATTGATTGTATTTTCACTAATGGGTTCGGTGCTTGAAAGAAAATAAGTCTAAAACATGGGAAGACTATTTACTGCTGCTGTAGGACAATTAGCCTAGTATTCACCTAAGTAAATGTTGAAACTCAGTGGGGGTGCACACAGCAGATCTCTACATCAGATCTCTAGGGTAAGTCAGTCTTACCCGTCACTGTAGATAGACACACTTATACTAGTTACTAATTACTGGAGTTAAAAACTTGCCAAAGTCCACACTCTATAGAGCTATGTATTGCAAGGCAGATGTTTGGCTTAATAGGGAATGAAATATTTGGGGAGTCCTCTACTGATGTAAATGTTACCACTCAGTTTATATACACACATCAGATCTCTTGGACAAGCCATTTCTACATGTCGCTGTACTCAGACATGCTCATACTAGTTACTTATTGCTGGAGTTAAACATCGGTCAATCTACGTTCACACTCTAGAGAGCTATGTATTAACTGCAAATGCCACAGAAGTCTGTTTACAATATTTACATAGCACTGATTTGAAAGGTTGAATTTATAATTGTGTTGCAAGGCAAATGTTTGGCTGAAAAGGGTTGGAGCACCCTGTCTCCATGTAGAGCCATTAGCCTAGTATTTACATATGTAAATCTTACCACTCAGTGGAGATGCAAATATCAGATCTCTTGGGTAAGCCAATCCTCCCTGTCACTACAGTCAGACACACTCATACTAGTTACTCATTAATGGAGTCAAAAACCCACCCATCCAAGTCCACACTCTAAAAAGCTATGTATTAACTGCACACACCACAAGAAAAAGACTGATTTAAAGTGTCAGACAGCACATACATGTACTTTAGAGGGCATGTGTTTGTGGCAATGGCAAGTGTGATCTGACCAACAAACAAGAGCAGCATGTGAATTAACTCACAACTCAATGTAAAAATAAGTCATACATCTCATAATACCCATTAAGTGGTGTGTTGGGAATGATACATGTGTCATATTAACGTGTATTGAACAGGGGTGTGATGGGTGATAGTGACAGTTGTGAAGTGATGCAGTGCAGCCCACACTTTCATAACTAGTTATAAGCAGATCATTGCATGCAAGTGTCTGCAATGTGTACACAGCATGCACTGCAATTACAAGACATGCATACAAAATGTATAACACCACACTCTTTAATATTGGTCTGCATTTATCTTTTGTAATTCCAGCAACTCACTGGAACACAACTGAAAGGGTAATGTGAGGCACTGCTACACTCATTTACGTATGTAAGTATATTGACTGCATTACAACGGGCTCCTCATATCTGGAATAAAACAATCTAATAACATTGACATTGCTATCAGTCTGTGGCAATAACTTACTGAAGCACACTGCTGCCAAGCTCATTTGTGTGATGTATGGAAAGCATTATTGCATGTGAAATTTTATATTCAGTTTTTGCTTTGGCCAAGAAGTAGCAGTTTCCTTTGCTACTCAAAACCAACCATGTCACAAATGATGAGTACATACATTTCTGTTTTTCTAAGCTTTATCTGGCCATGTGTTTGTTGTGTGCATCTACTTTTTGACATGATTATTTTTTTAGTGTGAAATGTTGTGTACAATACAAATTGTGGAAAATGGATAGCAAAGACAAGTAAGGATATTGGTAAAGTAATTCAGAGATGAACAGGATGGTGCTGGGACACAAACATATTTGTTCACTATTTTGCAAGATAAACTGTTCTAACAGAGAAACTTTTAGAAATGTGTTACACAATTCTGGATTAGAACATTTGCCAGTCTTACTCAACATTCTGTAAATCATGCAGTATCTGAGCACAACACAGAATAGGTCATATCCAAGTTAACATAAATCAACCATTTGAAGGGGATATGACAAACGTATGCAGGAAGGGACTTATGTGTGAATCAGATTTCAGAACAGTAATGATAACTGAAACATCTTATTTGGTGCACATGGATCCCTGGAAACTGTACATATAATGATGAATTTGTCTTCATATTAATATCAGTATTTCTTTCAGTCACACAACAGGGCTAAGCACAGTAGTGTGCTGAATACCATGTGAATGAAACCTAAGACAAAAACATCAGTTTTCTGCTATAGGATGGGAAGAGGCGCTTACAGTCACAGAACTATGGATAGCAGTGCTGTGTTATGCCAAGTGCTGTGCAAATGCTAAGGACAGAAATATACATTTCTGTTTATGGGCTATTTCTGGCAATGTGTGCAGTGTGCAAATTTATTTTTTAACCAAATTAAAGGTATGAAATGGGGTTCTAGGGAGGGTGGTAAAATGGGGAGTGAGAAGAGGGTAATACAATGCAACAGTCATTAAGATATGTGCAGGATGGTGATGGAAGAGCACCATAGTGATTCACTTCTTCACAAGTTAACACTGTAGTTGCAGAAAGAATTTGAGAAATTTGAATAGTCACATCTTACAGAATGAGAGACATCTCAATAATGTTGCGTGACCAACTGAACCAAATTGAGTATGTTATATGCACATACATGAAATAGTGAGCTATGCATAGAACATATTTATTTATTTATTTATTTATTTATTTGTAGGACAAATACCCTTTTCATTTTCATTGGGGAAAAAGGAAAGTTGGGGTAAAGTAGTTAGGAATAAGAGGGGCAAGTATACATGGAAAGTCAGTTACCAGGGGCAGGAATACAGGACATACAAGACAGACAGACAGTAATAGAATAAAGAGGTTGGGAACATCATGAGGGAGGATAAGTAGGGGACTTTGGAGGTGCATCCTCATCTACCATGCATGTCAGGCGAATCTAGTCCTCACCCTCTGAACTATCATTACAGTGTCCTGTCTCAGAATCCTTGGGCTGTGCTAAATGGGACAGTGATTCGTCTTTTCGCTGAAGGATCCATTCCACTGTGCTGATGCAGGCGCAGTGACTCCTCTCCATTGTCTCCTCCACCAGCCTAGTCTTTTGCCATAGTCACCACCTTCGCTGGCATTACACCTGATGGATTCCAGTTTACCATCTCCCAGAACATGCTACCTGAAGCAGGTGTTGCAGGTAATATAGGAGATGTGGAAGCAATACTAACAGGTTGAGACCCAGAAGTGTTGGTTATCTATGCTGCCTGTGGTGAAACCAGTGCAGCCAATCTAACTCACCCTCCCCACCCCACTGGTATTTTTCTCTAACCCATATGATATTCAAAATGTGACAAGAAAGAAAGAGAAAGAGGATTGACGGGGGTAACAACAGACAAAATATAAAAGTTATGGCCATGCATAGTTCTTAAATATTTATATGTCTGAATCTATTTATCAACATGAAGGCACTCTGTTGTGTTAAAGAACAGCTTAATCTCCTCAATATTATATATTATACAAGTACGGTGACTATAGGACAGCTGCTTTATGCATTATAGCTCATTGCATGTATGAGAGAAATGAGCAAGATGTTATCCTCAGCTACTCATTGCACATTATTAAATATTAATGACTATGGAGTAATTACTGCTGCTGGGATTTGGACCCACAGACATTTATATTTAATGAAACATTGACTAAATTAAATGTTACAACAGCTATTCATTCATGTATGTACATATTACAATTGTAGAGCATGCCTACTTCAGTATTATTATGTCCAAGTATTATACACTGATGTGCAGAACATTCATAAACTTTTTGTAAAATGCATGTTATTCTAAAATAGAAATCAGTCATAACTAAGCCATACTTACATTGTGCCTCTCTAAGACATAGTATTCTCTCCTGGTACACTTTATTATTTCATTCAATGTCTGCAGAAGCTACAAAGAACAGAAATAAAAAGGAAAAAATATATAATGGTCCCTGTTCTTTAACATTTTCACCAACACCCCCTATACTTCAACACAGCAGCCACCCCAATACATTATGCAGATGATACTACTCTTTCCACATCTGACAACATTCTGCACCTCCAAAAAAATTACTCAGGTAGCTTTAACAGTCACTGAACCATGGCTTTGTAATTTACAACTCATTCTCAACCCAAAAAGATCAAACTAGTACTTTCCCTCCAAATCCCTCCCTTATTTATGAAAAAAAAATTAAAGTCCTTTCTCTTAATAATACAACCACTGAAGTCACTTCTCATAGCAAACTAGTAAGGGTGATAGTGGATGATAATCTTATTTTTGAAAAAGAAAAACTCATCAAACACTAGGAATGTTTTAGAGAGCCAAAAACATTCTCACCAATGCAAGTGAAACTACACTTGCCACTATTTATTTATTCTCCACACTTCTTTATGGCACTCCCATCCTTACTAATCTCCAGGCTTCACACAAATTAAAACTTGAACAATTCTATACCAAAGTTGCTAAATTTGAAACATATACCCCTTTCAGAACCCACTATCACAGAAAATATTAAATTGGTTAGAAATGCCAGTGATCCAGTTACCAAAAACTGCCTGTCTAAAACCTAGCAGATCTGCTGGGTATTGTCTGTACTCGTAGAAGGCAGATAAGGCATGTGTGACACTGCCAGCCCAGCTATCTGGAATTTTGAAAATAATTCTATGTCATTTGTGAATATTGATATGATTTATACAAAACTGTATGTTATGTATTGAGCTTCAAGACTTTAACCACAGCATACCCTGCTGGAACATAGATAAACTTCCAAAACTTCAAGAAAATAAGTTGAAATTAAGTGCTTTATGATGTGCTGTAAAAGTTAGTTCCAAAGCAGCAAGAAGACAGGATGTCTGCAGCTAGAACTTTTTTTCTATTGTCTTAAGAGAAGTAATTACTAGATGTAAAAGTGTTTAATTGTTTTACTACTTCCAGTTCTGAGCAAACACCTGAGAGATGTATTTTTTACACAGAAATGTTAAATTCTGTTAGAGTGATGTCTCCAAGCTGACCCAGCAGTAATGTTTGATATTAATTTAAGAACTCTCTCAGAGATACACTATGCATTTTGTATTTGTCTTTGGATCTAACAACATCCACTCATCATCATCAACATCTACACTTGCCTTGCTAATAGTAAGTAACTAGGGTACAGTAATTTCTCTTAGATATAGATAGGAATATAGTAAAGATTAGTTTAGATGTTTTCTGTATTTATTTGAGACTGCCCTGCAACGTTATTTTAAAATATTTCCTGTGATTCTGAACTCTGCAGTTACTGTGTTGATTGAGTATTGTCTTGTTATTATTTATTATTAAATATATTTAAACCTATCTTTGTGGATGATATTTGTGAGACATATTTAAGTTCTTAGAGTACTTGCATATGTATTTGGTGACACTGTACAGGCCACTCCTAAATAGCATTGCTCTTGGTCACACTTACCATTTGGATAATAGTAACATGACACAGTTGGATTGGTCACCCTTTGTAAGGGCCTTAAGAAGCTGATAAAGAGGGATCAGCAGCAATGATAACTACCTTATGGTCTGGGCAGAAGGGAGCATAGCTAGTAAGCCTGTGCCAGCCTTCCCCAGGTGTGTGTGTGTGTGTGTGTGTGTGTGTGTGTGTGTGTGTGTGTGTGTGTGTGTGTGTGTGTGTGTGTGTGTTTGTACATAAAACAAATCTCAAAGTATGTGTGTGTTAGTTACTTGGGCAGGGACACGAAACACTTGTTGGACAGAGAGGGTGCTGGAGGTCATGGATTGAGCGCTCAGCTGAGATATTAACCTTATACCTGTGCCAGTGGGGAGTCTTATTGGGGATCTGGAGAAAGAGGGAGAACCCAGCCCCAGACTGACTATGATCTCTGTGCACTCTTAAGGGAAACTGTACTTTGCTGTGTGTGTAATAGTAATCCTGCCATTGTTTACAACACTCACTGTTGCCAGTGGTGAGGACTGAGGTTCCTCGATTACTGGGCTAGTGCAGGAGCATCACATATTAATTGGTTGACAGTAATGGGATATCCTAAGCACTTATTTTCATAGATGGGTGAGTGGATATCAGGTCACCACTTTTGAAGGGCTGGCAGACTTTTGGTGAGGGAACAAGCCCTTAGCACTTTGCCTGAGGACATGAGAATCTGGTTAGCTGATAAACAATGCACTACTGAAGATAAGTTGGGGAAGAAGGGAGACCTATATCTAGCAAGTAGGGCATCACTGCATAGGAAAGGGACAACCAGTGATTCTCATTGGTCTAAGGGAACCCATGGTCGGCAGCCCAGACTGCCCCAACACAGTCCACCAGTAGCAGCGGAAGCCACTAGTCCAAGTACACATCCAGGACCAAGGGTTAAATGTTTTAAATGCAACCAGTGGAGCCATGTAGCATATAGATGTCCACAGAGTCAAGGTGGGGAACAAAAGGTGGGAGACCCAGTAAGTGGGAATGACAAAATGCCAGCAGTAGGATGTCTTGAGACAACAAGAGTACCAAACTACCACAAGAGTTTATATCCTATCTTAGTGAATGGGAAAGAGGCCATGGCTAAGAGAGACACAGCCCCTGACCTAACCATTGTGAAGCCTGCAATGGTTACAGAGGAGCACTACTTGCTTGGGCGGTCTACTCTAGTCAGTGCTTTAGGAGGGACCCCATTCCAAATACCTTTGGCTATGGTTCACCTTGACTGGGAGGGTGGAAAAGGAAGAAAGCAAGTAAGTGGGCTTGTGGATATCCCTACAGATGTCCTGATAGGGAATGATTTTGATAGTGCAGTACCCTGTGTGCATGCAGTTGCACGCATTCAAGCTTGGAGACAAGTATGTAGGTCTGATAGCCTGGGGGAGACCCAGACAGACTGAACGCTTGCAGCCAGGACTGGTGAGGTGGTTACTTCAGGGAGGGTTCTACCATGTAGCAGTGAGACTGAAGGTGAGCCACAACTGCTTGTGAGTACTGACGTTCCCTTGGACAGAGTCACTGCAAGGGCAGAGGTGAGTAGCAGTACCAAGGCTAACAGTGAGCCACTGCTCTCAGAGGATACCAGACTTCCTCTAGAAGGAGGGCTGGGAAGGGTTACAAAGAGAGAGAGTCGAGACAGGCTCAGCTCTCAGACCCTATATTATAAGGTCTGAGAGAGGTAGCTAGTGAGGCACTTGATTTTCAAGGTAAGGGGGAATCTGCATAGTGGGACAAAGAGTTACTGTATAGAGCATGGACCCCTGAGAGTGGGCTAGAGCGTGAGAGAATACAGCAGTTAGTTGTGCCCGGAACCTACTATCTGGCACTTCTAACCATTGCCCATGATATTCTCTTTGCAGGTCATATGAGTATAAAATGTACAAAGAGATGTATTATGCAGAACTTTTATTGGCATGGGATTTCCAGAGATGTAACAGGGTACTGCAGGGCCTGTGAGTAGTGCCAAATGGTAAGCAAGGCAGGAGAGAAGGTGAACGCTCCGTTGATGCCTTTGCTGTGATTGAAGAACTATTTCAGAGGCTAACTATGGATATTGTGTGGCCTCTGAGTACCCCAAGTTCCACAGGAAAAAAGTATATCCTAGTGGTAGTGGATTATGCTACCAGATACCCTGAAGTGTGGCTCTATCCTCCATTGAGGCAGAGAAGGTGCCAAATGCTTTGTTAGAAATTTTCAGCAGGATAGGTTTTCCAAAAGAAATACTGACTGACAGAGGTGCCAATTTCATGTCAGACCTGCTGGCTTGTCTATGGAAGAACTGTGGATGAAGCACCTAAAGACCACCCCCTTACCATCCCCAGACTAATGGTCTAGTTGAGAGGTTAAACTTTACACTCAAATCCATGCTACACACATTTGAAGACCAGTTCAAGAGGGAGTGGGACACATTTTTGCCCCATATGTTGTTTGCTTGCAAAGAGGTGCCCCAGACTTCCACGGGTTTTTCACCCTTTGAGTTGTATGGGCATAGGGTGAGGGAATCTCTAGATTTGATTCAAAATGAGTGGGAGGGTGAGTGTGAATCCCACAAGGAATCTGTTGTGGCTTATGTCCTAAACCTCAGGACAAGACTCAGGGAACTCATGGGTTTGGCTCAGGGGAACCTGGAAGAAGTCTAACAGCAGAAAAAGGTCTGGTATGTCAGGAATGTTCGAGCTAGAGAGTATGCTGTAGGGCAGCAGGTAATGGTTCTCATTTCTGTCAGACACAACAAGCTGCAGGCAGCTTGGGAGGGACCCTACAATGTGATAAGGAAGGTCAGTAATGTTAACTGCATGGTAGAACTGCTAAGCAGGAGGTAGGGGCACAAATTGTACCATGTTAACATTATGAAACCTTACAATGATAGGGAGCCTCTTGTGCTGAGTATTTGCAGTGGATGGCAGGAGAAGTCTGAGGAGTTCTGGTGAGTGATCTCCTCAGTGAGGCTTGAACATAAACCTCAGTGGAAGGGGTAGCAATGTCCCAGCATCTATCCCCTACCCAGGTTTGAGAAATCCAATCAGTGTTGCAGTAGTGTGGGGGCATGTTCACTGGGAAACCAGGGTGCACACACCTGATGCAGCATCATGTGGATACGGGATCCCAAAGGCCTATTTGCAGGCCCCTTATAGGGTGCCTGAGAGACTCAAACAGACTCTGAGGAAGGAGATACAGAAAAATTTGGAACTAGGGGTAATTCAGGAGTTCAGCAGGCCCTGGGCCTCCCCCATGTTAAAGGATGACAGCACCAGGTTCTGTGTGGACTACAGGAAATTAAATAGTCACACAGAGTCAGATGTTTACCCCATGCCAAGGACAGATGAAGCCCTAGAGCAGCTGGGTGGGGCTAAGTATCTTACCACCACCGATTTTGCCATGGGTATTTGGCAGGTGCCTTTGACTCCCAGCGCTAGAGAGATGTCAGCTTTTGTGACTCATTTTGGATTGTATGAGTTCACAAAGGTTCTCTTTGGTGTAAAAATGCCCCAGCAACTTTCCAAAGCCTGGTAGATCATATCCTAGCAGGAGCAGGAGATTTTGCCCTTACTTACTGAGATGATATTGCCATCTACAGATATTCCTGGCAAGAGCACCTTCAGCATGTCAGGGAGGTGATGGGTAGACTACAGAGGGCAGGGTTGACCATTAAGTTGAGTTAATGTCAGGTGGATATGGCAGAGGTCTCCTACCTGGGACACTGAGTGGGTATTGGTAGGCTCAGGCCAGAATCTGTCGAAGTGGAAGCCATTCAGGCATGGTCTGCCCCTGTTACCAAAAAGCAGGTGAGGGCATTCTTAGGAACAGCAGGGTACTACAGAAAGTTTGTCCCCAGTTATCGTACCATAGTTGCTCCCTGCACAGACCTGACAAGGAAAAACAGGACAGATAAGTTAGTGTGGACCCCAGCATGAGAGTAGGCATTCCAGAAGCTTAAAGGAGCTTTGGGAGGATCCCCTGTGTTAGCCAGTCCAGATTACAGCAAAGAATTTGTTGTGCAGGTGGATGCTTCAAACCATGGGGTGGGGGCTGCACTTAGCCAGGTTTCCTCAGTGTGAGAAGAGCACCCAGTGGTTCATCTCAGTCATAGGCTCCAACCCAAGGAGGAATGATATGCAGCTGTAGAAAAGGAATGCCTAGCCATAGTGTGGGCTCTGCAGAAAATTCAGTCTTATCTGTATGGAAGGAAATTCACTGAACTTATAGACCACAATCCCTTAACATGGCAACATTGAGCCAGCCAGCAAAATGCCAAGTTACTAAGGTGGAGATTTGAGCTGCAAGCATATATGACAGTGCAGCACTGCAGTGTGGTTAGCAATGCCAACACAGATGAGCTCTCAAGACAGGGAATGGGGTAAGATATTCCCAGATAGGCTCAACCCACTGAAGCAAACATTTCTCAAGGGTCACTTGAAAAACTAGTTGAGTTTTCTGGGGGGAGGGTTGTGACACTGCCAGCCCAGCTATCTGGACTTTTGTAAATAATTCTATGTCATTTGTGAATATTGATATGATTTGCCAGAACTGTATGTTATGTATTGAGCTTCAAGACTGTAACCACAGCATACCCTGCGGGAACATAAAAGATTAACTTCCAAAACTTCAAGAAAATAAGATGAAATTAAGTGCTTTATGATGTGCTATAAAAGTTAGTGTCAATGCAGCAAGAAGATAGGATGTCTACAGCTAGAAGTTTTTTTCTATTGTCTTGAGAGAAGTAATTACTAGATCTAAAATGTAAAAGTGCTTAATTGTTTTACGACTTCCAGGTCTGAGCAAAAATCTGAGAGATATGTATTTTTCACAAAGAAATGTTAAATTCTGTTAAGTTTCTGTTAGCCTGGGAACTGAAGGCAGGTGACAAACAGTGATGTCATCCAAGCTTAAACCAGCAGTAATGTTTGATATTAATTTAAGAACTCTCTTAGAGAGACACTTTACAGTTTGTATTCATCTTTAGATCTGACATCTACTTATCATCATCAACATCTGCACTTGCCTTGCTAATAGTAAGTAACTAGGGTACAGTAATTTCGCTTAGATACAGACAGGAATATTGTAAAGATTAGTTTAGATGTTTTCTGTATTTATTTGAGACTGTCCTGCAATGCTGTTTTAAAATAGTCCCTGTGATTCTGGAGTCTGCAACTACTGTGTTGATTGAGTGTTGTCTTGTTCTTTTATTATTTATTATTAAATATATTTAAACCTATCTTTGTGGCTGATATTTGTGAGACATATTTAAGCTCTTAGTGCATATGTATTTGGTGACACTGTACAAATGACTCCTGAATAGCCTTGCTTTTGGTCACACTTACCATTTGGATAATAGTAACATTACACAGTAGGATTGGTAACCCTTTGTAAGGGTCTTAAGGAGCTGATAAAGAGGGCTTGATGGCAGTGATAACTACCTTATAGTCCTGGCAAAAGGGGTCATAGCTAGTAAACCTGTGCCAGCCTTCCCCAGGTGTGTGTGTGTGTGTGTGTGTGTGTGTGTGTGTGTGTGTGTGTGTGTGTGTGTGTGTGTGTGTGTGTGTTTATACATAAATCAGATCTCAAAGTGTGTATGTGTGTTAGCTTTTTGGGAAGGGACACGAAGCACTGGTTGGACAGAGGGCTTGATAGAGGTCTTGGCTTGAGACCACATCTGAGATCTTAACCCTATAGCTGTGCCAGTGGGGAATCTTATTGGGGATGTGGTGAAAGAGGGAGAAACCAGCCCCAGACTGACTGTGATCTCTGTGCACTCTTAAGGGAAATTGTACTTTACTGTGTGTGTACTTGTCATCCTCCCATTGTGTACATCCCTCACTGTTGCCAGTGGTGAGGATTGAGGCTCCTTGATTAGTGGGCCAGTACAGGGGTGTCACAGCATGGAACTCCTTACCTGTATCCATCAGGTCTATCCACGCTCTCCATTCTTTCAAAATCTCTCTGAAAGACTCCTTAGCTAAAATTTGGCTTTGTTCTTGCTCAAAACCTGGATAAACTATATCCCTAAGTGTGAGCAAGTACCTTTTCATTCCTTATACCTCCTTACTCTTCCTTCTTCACTTACTTCATTACTGCTATTTAATTCCGTTTCCTGGCTTTTTCTCTAAATATACCCTAAGTCTGTTTTCCATCACTTCATATTGCAATTCCTATCTGTACTGGACTGACTTACCTTTAATTTCTATACACGCTATCTAACATTTCTCTAAATGTTAAATGATTGTCATATGCCTTGCATCAATTCTTAAGCAATGTTTTATATGTCTAATTTGTTATAATTGTTTTCAACTGCAGATGTTTTTATTTTATTTTTGAAGATTGCAAAATTATTG
This sequence comes from Protopterus annectens, assembly GCF_019279795.1. Lineage (NCBI taxonomy): Eukaryota > Metazoa > Chordata > Ceratodontiformes > Protopteridae > Protopterus > Protopterus annectens. The sequence continues at coordinate 1,418,376,277 of NC_056728.1, read as the reverse complement.
TTCTTAAAATGTTTTGTAGTAATTTGGAGCTTTTCTCCCCAGGCGTCCACTGAAAATGGGCTTATAACCAAGTCAGCCTTTCCTGGTAAACAAATGTCAATAAATAAATTAACAAATAAATAAAATAATGAACACCTGTTCGTGTTGTCAAGTCATGGCATTGCATTGACTGGTTGTGGTTCACTATACTTACAAAAATATGGTATTTCATGGCTCCTATAATATTCCTGCCATCAGCAAGGGAGATTCTGTTTTTGCCTTAAGTCACTATAGTAGTAATGACATTATTCACCATTGTGTGGGATGCCAGTTTCATTGGTGATAACTTTGTCTAAGCTATTTCAAACCTCAACCTTGTATTGTGACCTGATATAGGTGTTCTGCAGAAACCTACATCTGCAACATTTAACAAGGAGTCTTACAAACATTTTGGATTCTTTCTCACACTAACTCTGTGCTCTAAATCAAGTATACTTTTACCGTCACCTACCATGTCTTCTCAAAGAAATGGCAAGGAGTTGTTGCCCACATCAAATTTTGCATCCACCAGCCTGTGTGCAGTGATGGACATGTTAGACCACCTCATTTGCATGTCAGAAAGCACAGAATATACTAGAAGTGGATGTATGGGCTAATTCTTCAATGTCCATTTGAGGTGATTCAAATGGCAGTGAGACTGGATCATATATGCTCATCAATGTATATAGATGTGATCCACAGTAAATCTAACATCTGCTACTTGATGTTAAAATCTCAGTTGCATTCCAAGTAATATATTGTCAAATATGGGCATGTGCTTCATAATGGTTGATAGCATTCATAACATGAAGATTATCACAGACAAATATGACTTGAAATTTTCCATGTTGTTGTCATTCATTGTTGTCCTTATGCACATTTTGTTTAATTAATAAACAATTACTTGGTGGTACATAAAACATTGATAACTATGTGTGATGCCACCTTGGCATTGAACTCATGGAAAAAAAAGGAATATAATTTTCTGAAGTCTATGAACTAACTGTTAATGCCGCAAAGGAAATGACATTTCAACTGTCTAAGCTGAGGTGAACAATTCTGAACATGCCTGAATATAGAAATAATTCTGACACATCCTCACTGTTGCACTTTATTGGAGTAATGATTTTAGGTAAATATGTATTCCTGTGGCAATAGTTTCCATTGCTTTACTTGTTGCAATATCTTCACTGCTAACTGGCACATGGTGAAACCAAGTTTATTTGCATGTCTAATAATGGCATATTAGCACATGCGGACTTATTTTCTCCTTTTTTGCTATGAAGTGCCAATTCCTTACACTCATTCCTGTGTACTGACAGTGCTCCATGGCAACCATCATGTAAAAAGTCAGAAACATTTTTAGAAATGTTGACTTTGTGTGATGATCTGTTGTTTTCAATGACATAATGGTGCATTAATGTTCTAACATATACTGAGGAAAAGGCCATACTGAGCTTGCATGAGGTGATGCTCTCCATGGCATATATTAGTACAATGTATACTTGGAATAATGAAAATACATTCCACTGTAGCCATGCTTTTAGATATTTTGACAAATACAGCACTGTGTTCTTCATATTTCCCTAACGCATTGTTTGCTCTTTTTACATCCTTGCACTTTTGTTTTTAGTCTAATCAGTAGTATGTGGACTGTAGTTGACATTGATCACATTTTCCTCATTTAGGGTACATTAGACATAATTGTATTGCAACACTCACCTTATAAATCGCATGTGTAGCTCAGCTTAAAGTACAGAAAAACAAGGAGCAAACATACATTATGTCCCAGGAAGGTAAACTATCCCTAATGTGGATTCAAACCCTGCACTTCTCGTGCAAACACAATTCATTAACATTTCAAGCCATTGGAAAAATTGGTGTTTTCTGCATTCAGTAATGTCAAAACTACTGAGCATGGTGCATCACTACCAGTCTCATCTGCATGACTGATTGCTAAGTCTTTATGCATGCAAAATAAAATTTTGAGGGAGAAGCAAGATTGTGGCTGACCTATAGACTTAGTGTCAGCAAAGCTATGCAACATTTTTAACCCGCATAGTACCCAAACACAGACCTTCAAAAGCAAAAATGTAATATGTAACATCACTCTTTCATGAGGCATATACAAACTTGTAAAAATTATTATAAACTGACCTGTGGGGAAAGTTCGACTCAGTGGTTGCAGACGTCCGCATGTTCCAGTATTCTCTGAAATGAGTAGTAAAAAGGTAGAAAGGAAATAAATAAGACAAGAAAAGACTTTGGAACAATGTTTAAAGGATCATTTTGATTCAGGAAGACTGCAGCATTAACAGGAATATTATTTTCTTTTCTTTTGATTTATCTTGGGGCTGTCGCCTTAACTGGCCTGAAAGCAGACCTCCATTTCAACGGTAAGTGCCCATGTCACCTGTTACTCTCAAACTACACAGGGAAAAATAAAAGGGGGGAGAAAAATAAGACATGTTGAAATAAGTCAATGTTAATTAAAGACTTACATATGGTGAATCCGAAGTGATAATAAACATTCCCTAATATATTTTTAGGAAAGTGATTGGAACTTATTTAAAAGAAGATATCTGACTAGATAACTGAGATATGCAAGTTTCATATATCTTGTGCTGTAAGGACAAAAAATAGCAAAAAGGAGAAAATAAAGTAAAACAGGAAGGTTTTGAAATAAGCCAAAGCTGAATATTAGGCTATATAGAATTGTACCAGTAGAAAATAGTTCAACAATAAGACAAAATGGAAAATTAAAATGAACACATGGGCACTTAACCAAAGCAAAGTTGTCAATGATCTTCTCACCAGAAAAAGAAATCATCTCTAATAGAGCAAGAACAGCTAAACAACAAGAGGATAAAAAATCAGTTAACAAAGGAAAAATAGATCAACCTCCCATTCTAGAAGAGTTAAAACTGGTATCGCAACATCTTCAGTTAGCCATACAACTTTCTGATCAGATTTCAACACTTGGCAACACAATACATCATATTTCTAATAAACTCGAAGCTACAGAAGCAAAAGTTATGGAAAATGAAGTTAAAATTGAATAACTACAGAAGGATTTCAACTCTAATGTTAAATCTATCCATGATATTAAAGAAAAACTATTGGATTTGGAAGCCAGAAGCAGACATAATAACCTTTTGATGCATAGGGTTCCAGAGTTGTATGATCAAACAGAATTAATTGAAACTTTACACAAAATCTTTGGCCATTTACTAGAAAATCAGGCAGAAGCTGATCATATTATCATAGAGAGGCACGGTGAGCAACCAGGAAATCAGCCAATGTCGATAAAACTAAATAAATATATGTTTAATTATTAAACTACCAATATGTAAGCAAGATCCTTGAAGCTGCCAAAAGGAAAAAAGCAATTAACTGGAATGGCAATAAAGTTACAAATAAAATAAGAGACGCAGAAGCTGATTCCATACTGTGCTTTTCTAATAAGCAGAAAAATTCCATTTCAGATGTAATTTCTTTCCATGATAATCTTCCAACAAAAAGGTTCCCTGGCTTTCACCTCCCAAGTAAATTATTTTCCTGTGCCCCTGTCAAGCAGTGTTGCAGAAGTGATTCCAGGGGTGAATTTTCTATTTTCCATTCAGTCATCAAGGTTTTTCTTAAAGATGGCCAATGAGGAGCTTTGCTTGACATGAATGGGTAGTTTGTTCCAGAGTATGGGATGTCTCTGGGACAGGAATCTATCCCTCCAGCATGTTCTGTTTATTGTGGTGACAAGGTTTAGGTCCCTGGAGCATTTGGTTCGGAGCGAATAGCTGGGTACAATGATATTATAGGACAGCTATTATTTACTTGCCTTATTCTAATCATCATTTCAAACAAGCTAAAATGGAAAGGCTATATAATAAGCTTAAGTTATTGGAACTACTACTTGTTTTACACTTTACAGTTTGTTAATTTAATATCTTCCTAGTGTTGTGGGTTGTGGTGAGGTATGGGGATTTTACAAGAAGAATTAAGTGCTGACTACCTATTCCATTAAGACCAATTTTATACTTTTGGAGCATGACACTTGAAATTTATAGAATCACCATGCCAATAATTATTCTACTAGTGGAAAATGATTTGGGGAATAGACTCTTGGAATGTTAAAGGTATTCAAATGGATAAAAAAGGAAACTATTCTTTCATTTAGCATTTAAACTGAAAGCTGAAATTATTTTTGTCCAAGAAACTCATATGTCATCTATGCAACTGACAGTCTAGGTCAGGAGTGTCCAACTGCGGCTGCTTGAACGCATCTGACCCTCAGAGCTCTTCCATACCCTTAAATTTAAATTTAATTGTAATTTAACTTTTTCCATATGTTTACACGTCCGTGTACTTTTGCTGTTCAGCATCGCCAACTTTCTTTTTACGTTTTTCATACCAGCTTTTTTTTGTTATATATATATATGAAAACACCGTTCGGGCGTTTTTACATTAATGGATTAAGAAAAGCTGAAGAGATCGTGGAGAGGATTTATTATTGTACACACCGACTACACTACAACATAGTAAGGTAAGTATTTTGACACTGTGTCTGCTCCCTAATGTATAATAAATTGACTGAGTGCCTCTTGTGTGCAACCCACACATGTGTAAAAAATATAAAAAAAAGTCTGTGCTGCACTTGGGAATTATTTCCTGTCAGCAGTTTCAGCAATTTTTTGTATTGAGGAAATGATGCGTGGTACAGAGTTAAAACATCATGCAAAACAAAACCTGCAGCTAATAACGTTTCATACTGCAGTCTGTAAGAATGAATATCTGGTCAAAATGCTGTGGTGTCAGACAGAGGCCCAACCTTTGTACCTTATACTCGAGGCTATGAGTCTGGGCAACTTGCTTCATTTCCTTTGGAAAGTAGCTCAGGTTGATACAAGCTCTGCTGACTACACATACAGCTTTACAGAGAAGAAGTTGTATAACGTTGCTTTGCAAATTGCGAGTGGACTAGATTACTTGACTGGAGTACAGAAGTTAATCCATGGCTATGTGGCACGCAGAGTGTCATGATCCATGAAGATATGAGAGTGAAGCTTTGTAACTTGGGAATAGCATTTGATGTATATCGAACAGGAAGCCTTTCTTCTTTCTAGTATTAGCTGGTATAAAAACATCGGAAATTGTGCAGTACAGGTTTTGCTGCATTGTTGCTCATAAAATGGTAATGGATAAGTAGTTTAACAGAGCTCAAAAAGGGATGCAGTACTTTTGGAAAAATATAGTTAAATGCAGTTATCCCCTATTAGTAATGCTTATTCTTGGGTTCTTGCAGGTTTGTCAAACAAGAGCAGGCTGCATAATTTCATAAAGCTGTGAAATATTGATATGTCTAGCATTTTTATCTTAAGAGATGGTACATTTAGCTCTTTGCTCTATTTTTAATAGGTTTGTTTTGATGCATCATTTTCATTTTGGTTTGGTTACAGAATAGTACGACTATGCTGTAGATTTGCAAGTCAGTAAAAAATAGTAATTCAGACTGATAGCTAATGACATTTGATAATTTGCATTTCTAGCCTGATTTTGGTATATTACCATTTTAATTTTCTTTGGCTTCTTTTTCTGTGACCTGTGCTTGCTGCTTATTAGGGCATTATAGTAAAAATAGAATATATCATATATGTAGATAACTGATGCCATATATGTAAATTAACTGATAGAGGTACAACTGATGCTGTTTCCAAAGTCATTAACCTAACACTTGTGTTAACCTGTGAATAAAGATTCTCTTTTTATACAACGCCCAGCAGCATTTTTTGAATATTTTATCTTCATTTGTGGAGCTTTATGGAGTTATCTAACATCGTGGAATATGTGCCATTAGGATTCAGTGCTTGATATATGGTGTGTATTAAAAGTAACCAGTTTATCTGTGTATTAAATTAGCATTACTACAGTGTTACCACAATGGCTTTGCATAAATGTTTCACAAGGGACCGAAGGCTGAGCCTTGGAAAACTTTTTAACACATTTAAGTTGGGATACAATTGTTATTCATGCTAATGGGTGGGTTCTGTTCCCTAGAGTGTTATAGTAACAGCCATGGACAGATTGCTTAAATAAGAAGCTAGAACAGGGAAAACATGCTGCACTTTTTAGTTTGCACATCAGTGTTGTTAGAAATGAACACTTTCTGTATGGGTGCTTGGAAACCAGTAAAATCACAGGTATGATCTCATACAAATTGAAAGGTTTGTACCTATTTTTTTTTACAAATAAACTAAGATGTTAGATTTAACTTTTTTTTAAATAATTAGAATGAGATATTGAATTTTAGGGCAAATATTATGCATTTATTAATTTATTTATTGTTCAAATTCACCTACAATACAGCCACATTAGTCCGCATAAACCTGAGATCTCTTGCCCCCCCCCCTTTTTTTTTTTTTTTTTTTTTTGCTCTTCAAGTAATGTGAGACTTTTTTTTTTTTTTTTGGTCCTCACTTGCTGTTTGCCCCCAGACCATTTCTGTTGACTCAATGCGGCCCTTGCAACTGAAAAGGTTGGACACCCCTGGTCTAGGTAATAGTGGATACATGATTTTACTAGTGGGTAGTTCTTTTAAATGAATTGCTCAGTTTGCACACCAAGTAATTATTTAGCACAGTTTTTAAACAAAGTTTTCTATAATATTTTTAAAATTAGGTCATCCTCAGTGTGCATGTACATTCTTGGTCAGCTTTATTCATGCTTGCTTATTTATTCTTGTTTATGCATTTAGTATTTGTACTTATATTGGAATGTTTTTAAATATTTGTAACTTTTGCTTTTAGAAGCTAATTGATGTTCAGCATGTGACACTTTAAATAGCTGCATTTTGCATGAGTTCTGTTTGTCTGATGAAGTCTTGCTCACAGTAGCAAGATGAAAGCGCGTACACTATTTGTTTTTATGAATTAAAACTTGCCTCTGTGGATTATATTTTGTTCCTTGGATTTGTCTTTCCACCTGTGGTCATTTTTCAGCATCTATGCAATGGTCTCAGGAGAAGGAAAATAAATTAATTAAAACAATCATTGAGACAGGCAATAAGACAAATAGCACTGGTGTTGCAATTATTATCAAAGAATGCTTTAATGATGTAATATTAAAGCAAGACTCAGATTTTATTTATTTATTTATTTAATAAAATTATTTAAGTAATATTAAAGCAAGACCCAGACAATGAGGAAAGATGGTGTTGCATATGTATTAAACATTCATAGGGTCATAGGTTCATAGGTAGGTACTAGGCTATCTGCCCAAAGGCATTTATAAGCCTAGCCAGAATGTGTTGGCTTTCACCGCCCCCTTAGATTAGTTCCTGGTGTCTCTGTCCAGCAGAGCCACTGAAGTGATCCCCGAGGTAAACTTTCTGTTTCCCATCCACTTGTCAAGGTTTCTCTTGAAGAGTGTTAGCGAGGAGCTCTGCCTAATGTAGATTGGAATCTTGTTCCAAAGCATTGGAAGTCTCTGGGACAGGAATCTATCCCTCCAGCATGTCCTATTTATTGTTGTGGTGAGGTTTAGATCCCTAGAGCATGTGGCTAGAGGGGATATGGTTTTCTTTAGGTGGAGCATGTCCATCAATTTTGGATTGGGCATGGCCTTGTATGTCAGGCAGAGATCACCTCTGAGTAGACGGTATGCAACCGAGTACAGCTGGAGTTTCTTCAGTCGAGCTGCATAGGGCATCTGTTTGAGGCCAGTGATCCTCTTGGTGAGGTACCTCTGTGGTCTTTCCAGCTGTTGCAGGTGTCTTGTAAGGTGCATCCCAAATGGGGCGTTGTACTCTATGATAGGTTTTATTTATTTATTTATTTATTCTACATTTGTTAACCGGGTTAGTCTGGCTGAGCTTTTGGCTCATTTTCAGCAGACACCCAGGGAGAAAAGCTCCTCAAGACTAGAAAACAATTTATTAAATTTTAGTAACATAGTAGTAACAATCAGCTATAGGATCTTACAAGCAGAGACCCGGAGAAAAAAAAAAGATCCTCAGGCAATTCAATTATACAGAGTATTAACAATTGGCAGGCAAGTATGTGAGTTGTTACAAACAAGGTTTTAAACAATTAGCAGAAGAAAATGTGACTAGTTACAATATTATTTAAGCTGCTTAGAGCAAAATGAGTTAATAGTTAGGCAGATACCTATTTAAAGTGGGTGGGATCTAGTTGTGTAGGAGTTTGGAAACAAGAAAGGAAAGTAAGAATGGCTAGTAGGAGATGTAGGGGAGGTAGAGTATAGGAGACAGCCTAGACAGGTAGGTTGTTTTGAGACTGTAAGAATTAAGAGTGGTTGGAGATAGATGAAGGGAAGAGGTAGAAGAGGCAGGGAATAGTGTTAGAGATACATTAAGAGTGAGGTGGTGAAATAGGTGAAAGGATGGTGGTTTCAGGGTGGTTGACTACAGTGCCAAGACCACTTTGTTTTTAGGTATTTCCTTGTGGCTAATTTGAAACGTTTGTTATGCTGGAGGTATTTTATTTCCAAGGGGAGTTGGTTCCAGGATATGGCTGGGTTATAGTAGAAGGCAGCCTATTCTGGTTTTGAGTTTGTAGATGTCTAATAATTCTTGATTTGAGCTGCGTAGCATCCTTGCAGGGGATATTTGGATATGTTAGCGGAGAGGCTGGAGCAGAAGGAGGGTAGGTAGAGGATAAAGTGGATGATTTGTAGTTGGTATAGTTGGAGCAGCTGAGGAAATTCTAGCCAGTCTAGTTGCTGTAGTGCTAAGCAGTGGTGTGACTTCTAGGTTTGGTTAGCTGCAAATCTGGTGATCTTATTATAGGTAGTTTCAAGCTTGGAAATAAGTGCAGAATTTAGGTTTGTAAATATGTGGCAGCTGTACAGGAGTGTTGGGAGTAATAAAGCCTGAGAGAGAGTTATTCGGGCAGTGTTAGTTAAGTATTTCTTGCTACAGAAAATGTGTCCAATATGGAACAAATGGGCAAAATGAGGAACTCTTACTAACAGCTTACTAACAGCTTCAACTAGGAAGCTCATAGAATGGTTAAAATGTAATATGTTTACTTACAGAGTAGTTCTTACATGAATGAATATGATTTATTTCTATTTACCATGGATATCAGTTAAAAAAATGCTTACACTGAATGTGTGACAGGCCCTTTCAATGTGGAATTTTGAGGAGCATGAGTTTTGTAAGACCCCAGATGTGGAATGTTCCTCGTATTCAGGTACACTTGAGAGGTATGACTGTTACATTTATTATGGAAAGGAAAACTTCCAAGTCTAATGTTTTGTGCATTCAGCAAAGTCTGACTAATATATGCAAGTTAAACAAATCAGTAATAAGTCTTAAAGCAGCAGTACATCTCAAGGATGTCATAAATTAAATACATTTATAATAAATAAATTAATTAATTAATTAAACAACAAGGCAAGATTAATTCTTAGGAGTTGTTTTATGCGAATGCACTTGGTGTTCTGAGTTCTTTTCCAGATGAATTAAAAAATAAACTCCTTGTAAGAGTCTGCTAAAATCCAGACAGTATATTTTCTGCCACAACAAGACAAAGTCTATTCTCAGAAAATACTTTTTTCAGTGACTGTAAACTGACATCATTGATTGTAATATGTATGAAATGCTCCTGACAGAGACATTAATGACTGCTTTCCAAGCAGCAATAGAGAAAGACATCCACATTGTCTGTTTTATATAGGGAGAAACTCTGATTTAGAATACATCATCATCATCATCTTTCGGCTTTTCCTGTTAGGGGTCGCCACAGCGGATCATCTCTTTCCATTTCTTCCTATCCTCTGCATCTTGCTCTGTCACACCAACCGCCTGCATGTCCTCTCTCACCACATCCATAAACCTTATCTTAGGCCTTCCTCTTTTCCTGTTACCTGGAAGCTTCATCCTTAGTATCTTTTTTCCAATATACCCAGCATCCTTCCTCAGCATATGTCCAAACCAACGCAATCTTGTCTCTCTTGCTTTGTCTCCAAACTGTTCAACATGAGCTGACCCTAATATACTGATTCCTAATCCTATCCATCCTAGTCACACCGAGTACAAATCTTAACATCTTTAACTCTGCCACATCCAGCTCTGACTCTTGCCTTTTTGTCAATGCCACTGTCTCCAACCCATATAACATAGCTGGTCTCACTACCCTCTTGTAGACCTCCCCTTTCACTCTTACTGGCACCCGTCTGTCACAAATCACTCCTGACACTCTTTTCCACCCATTCCACCTTGCCTGTACTCTCTTCTTCACCTCTCTTCCACATTCACCATTACTCTGAACTGTTGATCCCAAGTACTTAAACTCGTCCACTTTTACCAACTCTACTCCCTGCATCCTCACCATTCCTCTACCCTCCCTCTCATTTACACACATATATTCTGTCTTAGCCCTGCTGACCTTCATTCCTCTGCTCTCTAGAGCATATCTCCACCTCTCCAGAGTCTCCTCAACCTGATTCCTACTCTCACTACAGATCACAATGTCATCTGCAAACATCATAGTCCACAGCGCCTCCTGTCTGATCTCATCTGTCAACCTGTCATTCACCACTGCAAATAAGAAAGGACTCAGAGCTGATCCTTGATGTAATCCCACCTCAACCTTAAACGGATCTGTCACTCCCACTGCAGTCCTCACCACTGTCACACTACACTCGTACATATCCTGTACCACTCTTACATACTTCTCTGCCACTCCCGACTTCCTCATACAATACCACAACTCTTCTCTAGGCATCCTGTCATATGCTTTCTCCAAGTCTACAAAGACACAATGCAACTCCTTCTGACCTTCTCTGTATATCTCCAATAACACTCTCAGAGCAAACATTGCATCTGTAGTGCTCTTTCCTGGCATGAAATCATACTGCTGATCGCTAATCATCACCTCCCTTCTTAACCTAGCTTTTACTACACTTTCCCATAACTTCAAGCTGTGACTGATCAATTTTATCCCTCTGTAGTTACTGCAGCTCTGCAGTGGCAGCTGGTGACTTCAAATCAAAGGGGGGCTACAGGAGACAGCTGAATGGGTGGGGTCAATGAAAAGGGGTGTGACCAACTAGAAAGGGGAGGAGCTATGCTCAAAACCACAAAAACTAACTAAATACACTGTCCTGGGTGCCAGACCGTCATTATGAGAGTACAATCAAGACAAAATGAAGTGTAGAAGAATAAAAATATTTCAATGCATTGACTGTATGACAGCTTACTTAATATCTAGATGTAAACAAAAGGTTGTGAGGCATGAAAAAATAAATTACTTTTTAAATACATTAATGGAATGCCAGTCAAAATCAAGTATAAGAAAAACAAGCAGCACTCAACTCAAACCACTTCTTGCACTGCAGTTCTGATTATAATTTATATTCAGCTTTATTAAAGTACCACGTAACATACCGAAAGTAGAAATCTCTGATGCCCCCACTTGTAAAAATGTTTCTTATCCAAAAAAAGACCTGCTGCCTGACAAATATCTACTTGTTTCACAGGGAAAACATGATCAAAGTAAAAAATGAAAAGCAAACAAGAAATAAGCTCAAGATACATTGCTTAAAAGGATTACTGTACAGGTTATGGACCACATGACTGGCATTCTGTGTAGTTTACGGGTAAAGCCTGCAGAGATGACTGGAAGTCTCCAAGTGTAATGAGCTTCTTAAAATAATGTAATCCTGTCCTTTATTACAAATACTGTCATATGAATTTCAATACCCAAGGCTTATACATTATCTAGTTAAGTATTCTCTACATGGCAATAACAGAAAGGCTTTCAATGTTGGCAATTCTTTAACAGTATGCTTATTAAAGCTTACTTGCATCTTACGATCTCAGCCAAGCTTACCTGATGGTCATTAAAGTATTGCTACTTAAACACAGAGCAACAAGAACTTTGAGTAATAAGCATAAATCAACAGTACAAAAAATATGACAGTAACCAGACCAATCTGCAAAAATCAAGGACAGATGAAAAGCCACTCTAGTACTTGTGTCTACCTTGGATGGGAGGGATACTCTGCACATTTACACTGCATAACTACTCCTTGCCTTGCTTCAACACATCCAGAGTCACTACATGGGGGAGTGGGGTGCAACAAGTATGTCACAATTTGAAATGTCTCTGGCTGACTGTGATGGCCCTGACACATTTGTCATACCTCTCAACCTCTGGACAAAGCCATACAAAAAAGTGGGATGAAGGCCCAAAAATAAGGACAATTTTTAAATATTGCTCTTATAAACTTATAAAGATAATAGAATAGGTCTTGTACTAGTATGAATTTTCTGAATGGTATGAAATCTGAAACTCAAATGTCTGTCATTATTTTCTAACTTCAGTCTTTAATGATTTGCCACTAATTTGCCAAAAAAAACACAATTTTATGAAAAATGGACCAAAAATGTGATGTAAAAATATAAAATAGCCACACAATACAGCTGGGAACCTGTCAAAGAAGGGACACTTTAATATTAGTACTGTTAACTTGAGCAGCTGACAAAATAAAAGAATCTACATGCATTTCTGAAATAAAAGTAATCTATAACTCTGATTATTACAGTTATTTCTTAATTGTAAACCCTCCATGTTTTCTTCCAAAATTGCTATTTTGCGGAGGGATTATTAGGGGGGTGAGCAACATTTTGAGTCAAAATCATGGACAGTTGAGAGGTTTGGCTATGCCTAATTCTATAAAGCAATTTATTTGCATGTACCTCTCAACCTGTTAATGCAATAAATCTGGACAAGTCCAAATATATTGGGGTAACATATAAACAGTACTTAAATTGCTCTTGTATAAACTGAGACAGTTGATAGAACAACAGGTCTTACTTTAGCATGCATTTTTCTGAAGGTTATGAAGTCTGAAACTAGTGTGTCATTATTTAGTGACTTAATTCCTAAATGATTTGCCAGAAAAACACAAATTTTATGAGGAACAAACCAAAAATAAGAAGCAAAAATCTATTCATTCTTTGCAAATCTGGACAGTTGGGAGGTATAGTTCAGCTGGGGCTGTCTTTAAGTTTGCCACCCTTCCCCCTCACAAAATCATGGTCGAATGGAGCTTCCCCCTGCAGCCATTCCAATGATCCATTACTTGGCTGTTTCACTCCATATACCATAAACACTAATGTGCATACTGATTTACTTCTATGATGATTTGGACTTCATTTGAAAGTTTTATTTTGCATTTTACAGCACAAACACTAAGACATCTGCTAAACAAACTTAGCATTAAAACTTCTCTGCCCTTGAAACTCACATTCATTGAAACAGCATTGAAACCCACATTCAAAGAAAATACATTTTACCAGTGGCAAATAAAGATTAATTCTGGGCTGTTTTCAAATCATAGACCCCTTGCATATGAAACATACATGTGCTCTTTGATACACCTTCCTATTGTTTTGAACATTTTCAGTAACTATGAAACAAAATGCATGCACCAATCATGACAAAACTGCCCAATTCAGAACATCTTTCCAGTAAACAATGAAACAAAATGCATGCACCCATAATGGCAAAACTGCCCAGTTCAGAACATTTACATCATAAAAGTCTACTCAAACTTCTACAGTCCACCATTATCAGTAAATATACACAATTCTACAGTCCACCATTATCAGTAAATATGCACAATTCTACAGTCCACCATTATCAGTAAATATGCACAATTCTACAGTCCACCATTATCAGTAAATATGCACAATCTCTGAAGAAGTAAAAAAAGTCATCTAAATAATTCCACATTAAATAAATCTGTAACTAATGAAAAGGTTGCTGCTAGCAAACACCTTTATATTTCATGGTTTCATCGAGAAATAGTGTCTGATGCCCCTGAGGAATAAATTGATTATATTACATTAAAAATGATAAGCTAGTAATACTGCAATAGGAAATGGATGGCAAACTGATAACAGGCTCATAGTTAGTATTTTAACATTTTCAGTACGGCAGCATCCACCCGTTGTGGGAGTAGAACCAACAACCTTCTACATCAAAAACAAGTACACAACCTGTTGTGCTATTAACAATGCAAGCTGACTTACCATAAGCAGCACTAAACTTCTCTTCCCCTGCAGCTCTCAGCTCCTTGTAAAATCTACTCAATACTCAACTGCATCTCAACTTCGCAGCACAAGAAATATGGAAAAAGACAAATTTATTGGGGGGGGGGTGGTCAAAAGCCCAAAAACTAGGGACACATTAAACATTGCTTGTATAATCTTGGAAAGTTGCTAGAATAAAATGCTGTGTTACCACCATACATTTTACTGCCAAGGTCCCTGTACAAAAGAGTCAGAGCAACATACCACTATGCCAAATTACCTGATTTGTGAAAGAAAAATGCTGTGTTACCACCATACATTTTACTGCCAAGGTCCCTGTGCAAAACAGTCAGAGCAACATGCCACTATGCCAAATCAGCTGCTTTATGAAAGAGCTGAAGACTGAAACTTAAATGGCTATCATTTCATGAATTCAGTTCTCAACACAACTGTCAACCTCTTAGCACAAAACACCTGGACAAACCCAGTAATGAGGCAATACAGCCCTCAAACATATTCAGTAAATTCTGTTCTTGCCATAGCTGTCAACCTTAGCACAAAAAACCTGGACAAAGCCAATAATGGGGTAATACCATAATACAGTCCCAAAAATAAGGACAAATTTCAAATATTCATCTTATAAACTTAGGTTGTGTTACTGTGTATTTCCTGAAGAATATGAAATCTGAAATTCAAATGCCTGTCAATTTTACTTCTGACAGAACAAAAACAATTTTCAGCAGAGGCCCAGGAAGAAATAATGCAGACATGTCTTTGTAACATGGGAGGACACAAAAGCAAACCCACACAAACACAGGGAGAAGATGCAGACCCCACAAAGAAGGAACGCCAGCCAAGAATCAAACCTGAGAACTTGCAGTTGTGAGGCAACAATGCTACCACTGCACCATCAAATATCAAGCATTGCAACATTTAGAAACCACAGATATTATGAAGAACAGATCAGATCAAATATGAGGCAAAAATCTGCAATTTCTTTTTACAAATGGTGGTGGGCAGGGAATTCAGTTCTTTAACACCTGCATACAAGGTACGGGGTTCAAGCCTGAGGTATTCCCTACCACACCACCATGAGTCTAGCCACCAGTATATAGCAACTGGGGCATTTACACACACACACACACCTACCTTACCTGTAGTAGATCTGCAAACCCTGCTCCAAATCCCCGTCCACACATAAATCCGTAGCTGCAAACCAATCCCTTTGTGCCATACATCCATACCCACCTGTTCACAATCCACATGAGACCCCACCTGTCCAGATCATGAGATCTTCCTGATGAGACTGCAGCAAACTGCTGACGTTGCAGTCTGACCCTCTGTTCACAATCCACATGAGACCCCACCTGTCCAGATCGCGAGATCTTCCTGATGAGACTGCAGCAAACTGCTGACGTTGCAGTCTGACCCTGATGGGTTTTCCTAGTGATTTTCCAGGACAGTCTATTGCAGTTACAACTGCATAGACTTCTGGGATCTTGCTCTTACCTGTTTCCCAGTCTGGGCTGCTGCTGAAACAGTCTGCGCATGCTCCAGACTGTCTCAGCAGCAGTCCGGACTAGTGCACATGTGCGAAAGTCCGCGAATTTTTAATTTTTTTTATCTTTTATTTTATGTTATTTTATTTATGTTTTACAGCTGGGGGGGCTGCAGTCCAGCAGTCCAATAGCATGGGCCACCCCTGCAGCTCTGCACATCACCCTTATTCTTAAAGATAGGTACCAAAACACTTTTTCTCCACTCCTCAGGCATCCTCTGACTTTCCAAAATTTCATTAAACAATCTAGTTAAAAATTCCACTGCCATTTCTCCTAAGCACCTCCATGCTTCCATTGGTATGTTGTCTGGGCCAACAGCCTTTCCATTCTTCATTCTCTTCATAGCTGTCCTCCTTGCTAATCTGTTTCACTTCCTGATTCACTATCCCCACATCATCCAACCTTCTCTCTCTCTCATTCTCTTCATTCATCAGCCTCTCAAAATGCTCTTTCCATCTACTCAACACACTCTCCTCTCTTGTGAGTACCTTTCCCTCACTATCCTTTATCACCCTTACTTGCTGCATGTCTTTCCCAGCTCTGTCCCTCTGTCTAGCCAATCATTTTTAATATTTGCTTTTGTAAAAAAGTAAATGTGACAAATTAACAAAAGTCCCACCCAACCCCCACAGGTTCTTACACAGCCACGTAGTAACATTTATTTTATTTATTTATTTATTTATTTATTTATTTATTTCCAGTTTGATTACCGGGGAAGTCCACTGGGTCAGAGTGACCCGTTTTCAGTGGAGGTCCGGGGAGAAAAGCTCCAAGATACATAATACAGATAAGGTACAGAAATACATGGATGTCAGTCTTATATAATATGGAAACAGTTACAAGTAAATACCTTGAAAATATGCATAATAAGCAGAAAAGCATTGAGTGTGGACTTATTGTTTATACATTTTCTTTAGTGTGCACACTCAGATATTAGGTGAGAAGTTTTATATACATACTTTTAAGTAAAATGAGGATACACTATACATGCACAATTTCAGAAATTAGTAACGGAAAGCGATATACAATATTTACAATGTTGAATCATATGAAATAAGCAGCTAATACAGAAAGGAGAGCAAAGAGAATGCTCGTGGGAGCATAGCTGAAGGAGGGTTATTGAGGTTATCGATAGCTATTGTTATTGTATTGATACTTATTGATAGCTAATGGAGAAGGGAAAGCTAAGAAAATGCTCGTGGGAGCATAGGAGAGGTCTTAGGAACCTGAGGGGGAAACCCCCCAGGAGCATAGCTGAAGGTGAGTTGTTGAGGGCTTAGGAACCAGAGTGGGAAAAACCACCAGGGGAATGGACTAAGGAAGATTAGGTCGGATGGTGGCAATAATTGCATTTCCATTTTGTGGCCAGGTGTTTGGTAAGCTGAGTTTTGAAGTTTTCTAAGTTTGGGATGGTTCTTAGAGAGGGAGGAAGGGTATTCCTTTTTTTGCCAGGAGAGACAGCGAGGAGAAGTTGGCCTGCTGTACTTTTGGGTTTGAGGATAGCAATTACGTTTTGATGCTCGGATCTGAGAGTTCTATTGGGGGTGCAATGGGGGAGGATATTAGTTAGCGCTGGACACTTAGTTGAGTGATATACAAGTCTGTGTGCAGTGGTGAGTTGGAGGAAGTCTAAGTAGTTTAGGAGTTCAAGCCACTTTAGGGATCTTAGGGTAAGGCAATGATGGGTAGAAGGTTTAGATTTGGTAGCAAATTTTGAGATTTTATTATATAAGTTTTCTAGTTTGGAGGAAATAGAGGATAGGTTAGTTAGCAGGGGGGCTCCATATAATAAGGAAGGCAGTAGGTAAGTGGTGGCTAGAGTATTCCTAGTAGTATAAGAGAGGAAGCAATTGTTCCTATACAGCATACCTAGCTTTTGGTGGGTTTTCTTAATATTTTGTTGAATATGGATATCAAACTTGAGATGTTTGTCAATAGTAATACCAAGTAGTTTAGCGAAAGGAACTACTTCTATAGCTGAATTAGTTTGACTTAGTACTTTGAAGGCATTTTTGTTGTAAGAGAATGACTTTGTGGGAGGGAAAAGTAGAATTTTTGATTTGTTTGCATTGAGAGAGAGGCGGTTTTGGCGCATCCAATTTTAGGTGGTTGAGAAGGCAGTTTGTGTTTTCGACAGCAATTCTGAGAGGATATAGGCAGAGCAGACTAAGGTAGAATCATATGCATATTGAATAATTTAGGAATCAGGAATGACAGCATGAAAGTTGTTTATAAAGATATTGAAAAGCATGGGCCCTAGGATAGATCCCTGTGGTATGCCAGTTGGGGTAGGTAAGAAGGAAGAGGTAGAGTACTTCCATTTGACTGCCTGAGTTCCATCTGATAGGTAGCTGGCGAACCAGGGTATAGTGTTTGGGGAGAGATGGAGCTTTGAGAGGTGATAAAGAAGGTGTTTGTGTGAAACAGTGTTGAATGCTTTGGACAGATTGAGCAGAACAGTAGAGACTAGATGTCCAGAGTCTCAGGCTAGATTGACTGTTTCTAAGAAAGAGAGTAGAGTAATTATAGTACAATGACCTGGGCGGAAACCATGTTGTGTAGGTGTAAGAAGATTGTTTTGGGCCAGGTAAGGCATAAGTTGAAGGTGAATGCACTTTTCAAAGATTTTAAAGATTGTGCAGAGCAGAGCGATAGAGCAGACATTAGAGATGCTGGTGTTTTTGCCTCCTTTATGAAGTGGAAGAATATAGGCTGAGCACCAGAGTTTGGGGACATAAGATTCCTTGTTTTAAATCTCTGTATTTCAACCCACTGGTTTTACTGTTTCTTCCTTTTTTATATACCTGACCTTTAAATCATAATTATCAATTATGTAATTTATTGCCAGCCAATGATTTTGTTTGAAATAATGTATAAAGACTGATTTTCATGTTGGTATATTGATTCTGAAAAAGTCTCCAGATAGAGATGAAAGCGCTCAATCAGTGAACGTTTATGTATTATGTATTATACACAGTTTATTTTTATGTTTTAGTAGCCATTTGTGGCATGTTTTTCTATTAAAATAGTTTTTTATCAGAATACCCTTGGACTTTGATTTTTTGGACCGTGCAGGTCCTCGAGTGCCAAAAGACAGCCTTCATTGTATCGGAGCAGTGCCCTGTGTTTTATTTGGTTTTATTTGCCTTGTTTCTGGTTACCAGTTGAGAGTTTTTTGGTCGCTGTTTCGGTTAAGAGGAGTCTTTTCAATGGATAACAGTACATTGCTTAATGAACTCATTAGGGTTATCCAAACCCATTCTCAATCTGATATTTCACCTCCTGGTACTGGAAATGAAATTCTGTGTGCGCAGAGTAGTCCCAGAGAAACGGTCGCGGTCCAGATGACGTCAGACGCCAGAAGCGATAAGCGTGGTGGTGAGACCGCTGAGGACAATTTCCAAATGAGACCTAATGGTGGTTTTGGACCACCAAATACCTGAAGGGGCAATAAGGGACACAATACACTGGATACTTACCAGGATCTTGACTTTCATAAATGGCTGAACCAGCTGCTTAATTCCTATACTAAAGAAAAGAAGAACGAGCAAACGGGTAGCCTGACATATAAAGACAAATGTAAGACATTTAAAAATTTGTTACTAAAATACAAAACTTTGGCTGTTGAGAATTGGTACTTTGAAAAATCTTTAAAAGAAAGATAGTACCTAAAGGATTAAGGTTGAACAAGTTTCCGAATAACATTACTGATGACAAAATGTTTTTTAAAGCTGTGTGAGACATTTTGAATGATTGTGGGCTGGCAATTTATAAAAGTGATGACAAAACGCAATACTGATATTATGGAACATATTAAAAAAGAGATAGATAAATTGTATAATGAGATTAGTACTGACCTTCTATTTTCTGTGGATGAATATAAAAACATTTACTATAGAGTGTTACATGATATTGATTACATCATCAATATTAATACAAACAGGAAGCTAAAGAAATTGGAAAGAGATTTGAATGAATATGAGAAGGGCTTTGCTTACTATAGTGAATTTAAGAAAAATAATCAATGGGATAGGACATCAAGTGATGAATATTATGTTAGAAATAATAGAGGTAACAAGTACAGGGGTGGTGACATGGGAAGATTTGGTAAACAGAATGAAAATGAATATAATTTATACAGTAATGAATCACACTATGATGGGAATTATACAGACAGAAATGTAGGTGATGTTGTCCCATTAGAAATAGAGGAACCGAGGAGGTCTGAGAGATTATGGAATCGGGCCCAACAGCCCTCATATGCACAAGTTACGGAGAACACGAACATCAAATATATGGGGAGAGTGTACAGATAAGTGACACAGACATTGATTTTCTGAATACAGAGAAAAATAATGAAATACAAGTGGTTGAAGAACATGAATCTGATGACATTATTATTAATACTTTTAATAATTTAAATATTTTTAATTATACAGACATTGTAATCAATGAGAATTATTTCAACTTATTTATAAAAGGTTTTACATTTGTACCTATAAATAAGTCCAGGACTGAGAATATTTTATTAGATACTAAAACTTTTACTCGTAAACTAAATTTTAAACATATTTATAAGGATAGAGATTTACAGGAAAAACAAAATATATTAAAAAGATCAAGTATATACAACCCCCCACTCCATTATGAAATTATGAATTTTGAAAGATGTGTTATTAACAGGATTCAGAAAGACTACAAGAAGGAAAATGAACTAGGTAACAATTTGACAAAAGCTGAAATGAAACTGCTTAACAAATTAAGTGGCAATGAAAGAATTCGGGTAATGAAACACGACAAGGGGGGAGGGGTTGTAATCATGGATAGGTGGGACTATACTAGAAGGATGATGGACATTTTGGATAAGGAGAACCATTATGGACTTGTTTCTAGGAATGAGATAAACATTTCATATAAGAAGATAGATTTAATATTGGAAGATAATTTGCTACAAGGACTTATTGATATTGATTTATATATTTTTTTAAAAGTACCTAAACCAGTTATACCTAGGGTTGCCACCTTTTCAAGTGCCCAAAGTGGGACATTTTTTTCAGAAATGTGAGATTTTTCAGGATAAAACATACCTACGGCCAGTGCAAAGGACCGAACTTCACTTTTTTGCCAGAATAAAAGCTTATTTTTGAGCATTTGAGTTGCTTACGCTATTTCATATAGTATTTATGTGTTCCAGATACAAAATAACTGGTTTATGCAACTATTAATGAAAACTTAAGAAATATATTTTGCCTTAAAAATCTCAGGACGTTTGCCATTTTTTAGTTATTTTCGCAGGACACAATTGCCCAAAGTGGGACTGTCCCTCACAAAGAGGGACAGGTGGTAACCCTAGTTATACCTGTTATTTTTGGTATACAGAAAATACACAAGTCCTTACATGACCCACCTATAGTTTCCTCACAAGGATCTAAAACACAACCCTTAGCAATTTATGTGGACACCAAGTTAAAGAAATGTTATAACAACTATACCTACATTTTGATAGAGTCATGGGATTTTTTGAATAAAATTGGAAAGAGTCCATATATGGATGAAATTACATTTATTACCATTGATGTTAGGCACTTATTTTCTGTAATACCTCAGGCAGAGGGGCTGATATGGTTTGAAAGAATGTTGACAGAGATGGATTTTTTAACAGCAGATGAATACAAACTGGTTTTAGAAAACATGGAATTAGTCCTAAAGTATAATTATGTTTATTTTCAAGGAGACTACTACCATCAAAAAGAAGGTGTAGCAATGGAATCGGCATGTGCCCCAATATACGCAAATATAATTATGCTTTGTTGGGAGTGTCAACACATGTTTAATTCGGAGTATAGCCAATATATTATTAAATATTTTCATTTTTTGGATGATATTTTAGTTCTATGGAATGGTCAGGTCAGAAATAGTTTCTAAGAAGAAAGAGTTAAAATAAGAGGCTAGATCAAGATCTGATTTGCTTGGGTCAGGACAAGGATTATTTTTGGATCCTGGATCAAGCAGTGAGTTTATTGATTTCCAGAATTGCTTGGGATTTTTTGTTGTTGTTGGACTGGAGTTTGATGTAGTAGGACTTTTTGTCCTTGGTTATTAGCTGTTTTGCTAGGTTGCATTGCTGTTTGTATTGGACCGGGGTATTGGGAAGTTTATCTTTTTGGTAGAGCTTCCAAAGTTTGTCCCTTTGGTGCATAATTTTCTTAATATCTTTGGATAGTCAAGGAGCTGTATTAGCTTTTACCTTCTTGTGTCTAAGAGGGGCAAGGGAGTTTAGAGAGTCTAGGAAGACAGAGTTGAAGTGTTCTATAGCATTGTTAAGAGGGAGGGAGTTTAGTATTTACCAGTTCATTTGTTTGAGAATGTTTGAGAATGAAGTGCGGTCAAAATTACTGAGGTTACGGGTATAAATATATTGGTGCTGGTGAGGGGAAGAGGTCATTCAGTGATGAATATAGGCTGGGAAATGGTCACTGATGGAATCAGGAGTTGTGCCAGAGTTTGGTATTTTATTAGGATCAGAGACTAAGATCCAGTCTAAAGTGGAACCAGGGGGATTTACTTTGTTAGGTCGAGTGACTGAGTGAATTATCTGAGAGAAGTTATAGAGGTTGATGGATAGGGAGGGAGAGGTTCTATTAATTTTGTTCCAGTCAGTATTTACATCTCCTAAAATATAAGCTTCATACTTAATTTCAGTAGAGGCCCATAGGAGAATATCCTCAAGGGTAGAGATATTGTTACCAGGAAAGATATAAAGGGCTATTATGCAGATATTCTTGTGTTTATTCACAACAACAGTCAATTCTGTGTTCTGGAAATGTGGAATTGGAGTTTGGAGGGGTATTAAGGTTAGAAGGTTTGAGTATACTAAGGCAGAGCCACCCCCTTTCTTATTTGGTCGGTCATTTCTGAGAATATTGAATCCTGGGGGTAGGATCCCAGCATCTGAGATATGGGGTTTGAGCCAAGTTTCAGAGATTGCTAAGATGTCTAGTTGGTTGTGGCATAGCCAAGCTTGAAAGTGATGAGCTTTGCTGTTAAGACTCTGGGCATTCATGGTAAAGATTTTTAGGGTGTTGTGGGAGGAGGAAGGAGGTAGGGGGTAGGTGTTGCAAGTAGCAGGACTAGGACTAGGGTTTGGATGGATATCTACAGCAAGGGCTAGATTGTTGAAGAAGGTATCCTTTAGCCATTTGAGTTTAACTCATTCACTCCAGAGCAGCTCTGAAAAAGCTGCCTGCTTAATTCCACCATAGGAACAACAGTGCAGCCTGAGCTCATTTTCAGAAAATCCATTTCTAATACCATACAAAAAAAAATGTTCATAACTCTTTAACTATAAGAGCTAGACAAAAAATGTAAATGCAAAAGTTGTTCAACAGACACTGACCTTTCCAACAGTGCAAATGTTGATAGTGCATATCAAAGTCATTATTAAATATTTGGCAAGGAATGTTGATATTGTGCATATTTTTTACCTTTTCGTAAAAGCAAAGCACAATATCTTGGTCAATGTACAAAGTAGACACATACAATTTGCATTTAATTTGTTAGTATGAATGTAAGCTTTAAAATGATACCTTAACCATTACTTTGTGATGCTCCTTTATGGAGATATTCACAGAAATATGATTAATATAATATTTCTCATAAGTGATATATAAACAAAGCATAATATCTCATCACCTGTAATAGACAGAGCTTCCATATCAACATGGAACTTGTGCATCTCAATGTCAGCTTCAGAATGATGCATCATTTGTGAGATCACCATGCTCCCTTGCAAAGATATGGGCATAATAATGAGAAGTATTTTAAATGTATAATTTCCATAATCCTACAAGACTAAACCTATGATAGCTGTACATGTGTACAGTGCACAGACACAATTCTTCTACCACATTGTAAGGAGAAATACTGTCTTACAAATGAGGTATTACTTGGCACACTGATGTGCTCCCTTGCAAAGTTATTTAACAAAATATGAAAACAAAAATCATAATTTCCATAACCTAACAAAACAAACTTTGATATCTGCATATGTGTACAACATACAGGCAAAACTATGTTACCATGTTGGAGCCAGCAATACTGTCTTCAAAATGAGGTATTACTTGGCACATTCAGATGCTCCCTTGCAAAGTTATTTACCAAAATATGAAAAAAATAATATTTTCCATAACCTAAGACTGAAACAAAATTTGATATTTGTACATGTGTACAATGTATAGGTACAGTTCTTTTACCATGTTGGAACTATCAACAATGTCTTCAAAATGAGGTATTACTTGGCACACCAACATGCTCCTTTGCAAAGTTATTTACCAAAATATGAAAAAAAATCACAATTTCCATAACCATGGAATGGTCAGTGACATATTAGATTGTATGTGGTAGCACTCTCCTGAAACAGTTCTTTCTCAGCATCCTCACCAGCTCCTTACCACAGTTATTTGCCAAACTCAGAAAATATATTTTACAGAACACATTTTATAATAGAGTTTTACTTACTATACTGGTCCTACTTGGTCATGGGTGTTTTCCATTCTTCTCACAAGCTCCATGTTACCAAGCCTGCATAGCTCTCCTCATGCCATTGTGGAGGTCAGTCAAGAACAACACAATGCCCTCTTCAGTTAGGTGAATGCCATCCCTTCTGAACAGGTGAACATCTTTCGCGGTGATGCTGTCATGGCAGATTGTAGATCCACCGACCCTGTGCATCAAGCCATGAATGAACCCATTCTGTAAATGTCTGGCCTTGTGAGCTGCCCGTTGACTATTTGCTGTTTTCCACACCTGTTGAGGAAGTATCAGACCACAGAAAATGACAACATGGCCACCAAGACTGCAGGTGTTCAAAAATTGCTGTGATTTGAAACTGTAGCCTTCTGAGTGGTTGACTGATGACATTATTCCCTCCAATGTACAGCACAAGAATGTCAGGCTCAGGGTAGATGGAACACTTCTAACAGCTGCAGTACTCCGCTCCAATGCATACCTCTTTTTGCAATCCAGTATACCTTCACAGTGGATGTGGGGAAGCTCAAGTTGTACTAGTTTTCAGTTTCAGAGGCATGGCTGTCAGCCCAGTGAATGTAGGAATGGCCACATACCCCCACTGTCACTTGTTCTCCTGTCGTGAAGCCATGTGAGTGTCAGAAGGTGGACTAACTTGCAGAGGAAAGAAAATGCAAACAGATTACTACTGATGTTTGACAGCTGTATTATAAGACTACATATATATGTATATTAGATGCAATACCTGTTTAGCCCATCTAAATCTTCCATCCTATCCACAGGGGCAGTATTCTTTGCACATATGTGGTGATGACACTGCAAAGCTACATACCTACTGCCTGTAAAAACAGTAAATTACACACAATGACTGACAAGGGGGCACAGAAAGGGTGCATGTAAATGGAAAAAGAAGGGTAAGGACCGCCGCTCCACTAATATGCAAAGGACAGGCATGAGGCTCCAGCTGGTGGTTATCTGAAGTGTGCCATACCTGTGCTGGCTGCCCACTCAGACTGCTGATACCACTATTGTTTCGCGACCTCCATCAGTGTCAACAGTCTGCCTTACGTCTGCCTTTTCTCTTTACATGTGCCCATTCAGCAATGGACCTAAGGGATCAAGCATGGAAGTGATGTCATATTTCCTTGCAGTAGTTCACAAAAATATGAAGCATATAACCACAATGAGGACTTTACTGCATATCAAACAATTTGGAAAAATGACAAACTGGTGGGGGGATGGCTTGAAATGACTGTATGAAGACAAAAACCCAAATCTGGCTTGTGCATTCATCAATGTGATAATGACTTCTACTTATGTGAATAACAGTGACAGCTGCTGAGAGTTTTACTTGAAAAGTGATAATGACTCAGTGCTATAGTGGAACTGCACTTATTGTTAATGTGATAATGAGCTGCATTTCATCATCTGAAAGTTATGCATGCTCAGACACAGGTGAGAATTGCTGCACATAACCTGTTGAGTAGGCATTCATTATGTTACCTTGTGCAGCTGTTATGTAGCACAGACTCATTATAATCTGTTAGGAGAAGACCTGAGTAATTCAGTAAAATAGTATAACAGTTATATATTACTGAGCTCTCCAACCATCTAAATTCCACATGACTGACAAAGCCAGGAAAAATGCCCAAAATATATTGCAAACTTTTGCATCTCTCATGACCCTCAACCTGTTAGTTTAAAAATCAGAGACAGAAACCCAGATCAGGAACAGATTTTAAATACTGTGGTCTTATATACTTAGCAAGTAATGTCATAGTGAGCATGTTCTGAAAGGTATGAGGTCTGAAAATCATATATTTGTTATTA
Source organism: Protopterus annectens (assembly GCF_019279795.1). Lineage (NCBI taxonomy): Eukaryota > Metazoa > Chordata > Ceratodontiformes > Protopteridae > Protopterus > Protopterus annectens. The sequence continues at coordinate 1,418,350,288 of NC_056728.1, read as the reverse complement.
TTCAGTGACTGCAGTCCACAGCACTTTACAAGAAAACCACGGTCAAAATTTAGGTTGCTATCAGTCTAGGTGGCCAAATCCCTCACAACTGACTGCGTGCTTAGGACATTATGTTAGAAAAATATGTATTTGAACATATATAAAGTGCTAGTTTAAAAGCAAATAGTATGTAATGCATTTTATTCTATTTTACAATATGGCAGTAAAAATGATCTTACATGTAATTGCTTGAAGCTTTGGAGCTGCAGTGTGTTTAAACTCTGACCCTGGCAGTAGCCAGCTCAGCAAGCTTATGTTTTTCACTAATGATTATCTGCTGGGTCAGGAAAATGAATGTATAAAGCATTAAAAATCTTTCTTCCTTCCTCTGAGATGGTTGGCCTTGCGAATGTTATCAGAGATAAAGCACAGCTGCTAAAAGTAATGTTGCGAGAAGAACAAAGAAGTGTATTACAAGACTGAACTGACTATTGTATTCGAGCAGGACTGAAACTTTGAAAGAATAACATTTGCAGAAAGACATTATAACTGACCAGGTGCTTTGCAAGGCTGTATTATTCTCATGGAAAAACTTTTAAAAAGTATAACATCAGCTATTTCTTATGAATAAAATATTGTAGACCATAGTGATGTAGGTGCCCTTTGACTGACCACTTCAGTAAGGTGGGCACAGCTTGAATGTATGGTGTATAAAATGTAGAACATTTCCTGTATCATGCCAGACAAAACTCTATACTTGTATTGTATGGTATTTTGCCTCCTGGTGTACACTAGTAAAGTTTTTTGCATCCTGAGCCTTTTGTGTTGTCCTAATTTGTTTTTATTTAACACATTATTAATGTGATAATTTGTGGGGACGTCACTCTCCCCAAAGGGGATCATGATGCATTTTTTTGTATTTAGCTTGAGGCCATGTACATATGTGGTGATAGGTACCAGTCATTTCTTTGGGTGAGACCCTCCCGGAGGATGTCTTCAGATGCTGTCAAAAAACCCAGGAATGGAGTTGTTCATAAGGTAAGTTCTCAAATAATTTACACAAACAAGCACACTTGCATCTTCACCCACATAAAATATCCCAAAAACCTTACACATAAGCAGAACACAAAATTGCTGTTAGAAACCCCTTTAGAATAAAATTAGTCTGACAGAAAATAGTGCCAGTTAGGTGGCACAGCATGAACATAAACATTACTTCACCAGTAGAAATCCTTGCCTAAATACAAATAGATTCCCACACTAAACTTAAAGCACAAAAAAAAGTTTACAAAAGCCAAAGGCAAATATTGCAGCCCATGATAAAGAACCCGTACTATTATAATAAATAAATAATTAAATGTACAATTACCTGTAATTTGCTTTGCCAAAACTGAATTAGGAGATAGAAAATCCCTTGGAAAATAAGGGCTGAAAATGTTACATTCCTTGGATCAGCTTGCACATTTCGTCAACAGGCTCAAAAGGCTCAAAATGTTCATCAGAGAGCACACAAACCCACTAAAAGGAAAATGAATAGACATGTTATGTGCTCACAGGTACAGCCAAAGCTATACAACAGTTTCTGAAGGAAAGAAAATCTGCCCAGTGAATACATACTATTTTCAAACATATACACTGAACAAAAACAATGAAAGTAAGGCAACTACATAAAAAGATATTTACTGTAACAATCCATGACAGTTATTACATTAAAAATCCAGTTATAAGAACTTCATTTAGTTTTCCACAAGTTTGCATACGTGTAACACCAAGGAAAAGATGGCAATACCGCAATACAGAATCAGACATTTTGCCAGCCCTATGCAACTTGTTATAACACATTATAGACAAATGCAGTATGCCACCTCTACAGGTGTGTAGGGAAGGACAGCCTGCAAGTTTATGTACACTTACTATCATACCTTTCAACCTGCAGACACCGAAAACAGGAATAAATGCCCTTGAAAGCAGGAACATTCAGCTAAACAAAAATCTGGGTATCTAATTAGTAAACAATTGTAAATAAATAGCACTTAACCTGTGTGAAGGGGGTAAATCAAGCCTTAAAATAGAGACAGTACTCCAAAATATGGGCAGTTGATAGCTCTGCTTCCCATACTGTTGGCTGCATCTTTGGAACAAAGCTTGATAGCCCTCTGCATGATCAACAAAACTGTGCAAGTTGAAACCACCACCACACATCCAAGCTAACAAATTTTTACTTATATGCTCGTCATGAAAGCTTACTTACAGAGGCAAGGATATGTATATTAAAAAATGTGATGTGCTGGAACAAAAGTAGACTGAACTCTTTAGCTTGAAAAGAAGTGCAAGAGGAGCTTGAATGAGCAGATTGTCCAGGGAAAGATCTGAGCAGCTGTCTTGGTGAAAATGGTAATCACAGGAGCAAGGCATTGGGTGCATACCCTTGGGGCAGTACAGAAGCCAAAGGGCAAAGCAGAGAACTGAAAATGCAAGGAAGAAACTGTGAAATGTAAAAATATCCTGAGAAAGCCAAAATGAATCAGTGACCCGAGGGGACCCCTGCAATAAAATGTTGCAGTATGCAGGAGCACCAACATGAACCAAACATTCAGCAAAGTGACCCCTACAATACAATGAAGTATGCACAAAGACCAAAATAAAATATTTCCCCAAACAGCCATTCAGTAACAGTTCCCGGTATGAACATGCACCAAACTGAAACATTCACCCAAGAGATCCCTATAATAAAATGTAGAAATATGCACAAGCACCTGAATGAAATACTTACCCAAGCAAACCTTCAGTAACAGTTCCTGGTATATACATGAACCAAAATGAAACATTCAGCAAAGTGACCCCTACAATACAATGTTGAAGTATGCACAAAGACCAGAATAAAATATGCCCCCAAATGACCATACAGTAACAGTTCCTAGTACGAACATGCACCAAATTGAAGTATTTACCCAAGGGATCCCTACAATAAAATGTTGAAGTATGCACAAGCACCAGAATGAAATATTTCCCTAAACAACCCTTCAGTAACAGTTCCTGGTATATACATGAACCAAATGAAACATTCACCAAAGTGACCCCTACAATAAAATGGTCAAACTGCACAAACAGATCTGAGGACAGATAAAATCTACCAAAGCCAAATCTAAGATACATATATCCACAACCTGAAATGAACCACTGCCAGAAATGCTCTCCATAAAGGGCTGACACAGACAAATAACTGGCATCTGAACCACGGACTAACATTAAATTATAAGAAATACCCAACAGTGCCCCCAGCAAGTCATCCAGCCCTTATAACTGTCGTACTGACACCACATCCCTAAGAGTCGAGTCAGTAGTGAGAAACTTGGGGGCATAGACAGACATTAACCTAGCCTTTGACCATCACCTGTCTACACTAGTGAGGAAATCATTGTATATTTTCCAACGTACTAATGTAATCAACTGTCTCCCTTTAGGAAATTCACTTCCCTTTCATCTTTCATCAGTCACAAATGCTTTGCAATACAAAACTGCTCAAAATTTTGGATCTGACCCGACAATAGCATTATACCTACGTCCGTTGCCCAAATTTGCATCTTAGCCCTTTCTCTGAGGTGACATATGCAATACATGGTTGGAGGTGTTCCACAATTCCACTAGGATGGCAATGCCTGCCTTCCCAAGCCAGAAAAATTAAGCATCCAAGCTGCTAAGTCAACTGAGTTCTCCTGGGCTGTGCTTACATGTTTTGCTTCATTCTGCTTTTTACTGTTCTAACAGACAGCACCTGCACTCTGCTTTCTCCAAGGAAAGATCTGCTCTTTCAGTGTCACATACCTACTTTATTCTATTCAGGAACATAGGAGAATCTATTCTAGTAAGCCATGGCATAAGGCAGTGAATCAGTCCTGAAGACAATAACACTCCATCGCATTATTCCATAAATGTAATCCTCAACGATCGGCAACAAAACAAGGTATTTGTGTGAGAGAGCAAAATAAACAGGAAGAATTTGGGACAAACACGATGGGCACGTAGTACAGAGTGAGTACTGTACAAAGAATCAAGAACAGGAAGTCAAGACTGGAAGAAAATGAGGGGCTGGTATGATAAGAAAATAGTATTGGCAGTGACTGATCTCTGTGGAAATGTGAACTCAGGTAGATAAAAAGGATCTAAAGACATCAAGACAGAAGGGCATAAAACAGAAAAAATAACCAAATGAGGAGAGTAAAACTAAATTTGTGATACACATTAGGACACACGTACTGGTACCAGCCATCCAATGACAGGCCAGAGAAGTAACGATTTTATGGATATGGCTAAACTAATGAAAAGCAGAGTAACCGATTTACATAGTGTAATATCAAAACTTCAGAGTGCTCATCTGGCAGAACGCAACTTTTAAAAACAATACAAGAGCAAGAAGTGACAGAATCTGGTGGTGACTCCTTATATTTCAGCACAGAATGTCAAAAAGTAACCTAATAAATAGTGTTTTCCTTCTGATTCACTGCAAACCGCACAACTACCAAGATCGCACAAAGTTGGAGAAGAGGGACAAATGAGGAAAAACGCAAATCTCACCTGCTCTCTATTCTTAACCTCTGCAACAACCCTTCCCAGCTACATTACAATGACCAATCTTAAGATTTTTTAGCTATGGCACGTCTCACTCCAATCATACTTCCAGGTAAACAGATACTCTTATAAGCCTCACATCCTACTTACTAAACCTAGTTAATGTCCCTTTCTGGCACAAAATACACAAACGTTCCTCCAGTGAGATGTCCATTTGTGACCCATGTGACAAATGACACCACAGACTTACGCGGAAGCTGAACTTACTCTTCATTGCCTAATTCCAGTTCTGTAACTCTGACCACTTTTCATAAAATTCTAAGCAATATACCTGCGGCTCAATCAATTTTCCACAACGTTATTTCTCCATGGAGAACAGCTGAGACTAACACTGCAAGTGCATTAATGAAACATTAATTTTCTGGCCTTGGAACACTGTAGCAACATACAAAAGAGGGCCCAAATACACAACTGAGTGTAAACATAGCAAACTCCACACATGGAAAAAAATTCTACTTCCCAGAGTCCTTGTGGCAAACCAAGCATCACCACTAGTTGTCTATCTCGGTTATCACCAAGTAAACACCTCCACAGCAACATTGCCATGCTTTAAAGTACAGCTTTGCAATAAGAGGCACTAACAACCATATAAAAACAGTTTGCATGCACAGGCCACAACATCTTGCTTTAATAATTGTACGGTACAGTTTTAAGCTTCCACCCCACAGTTCCCATTGTGGTTACCAAAAAGGAAACACTGAGGTTGAAGATGTTCCATACTTTCTAGGTCCATTCTGTCTTCCATGCCTGGGGAGATTGACTCCTTCACCATATGAACGGCGGTAATACAGACTTAGTGAACAGTTCTCAAAACCATTTGGAAAATTGATTAAAGAAACTACAATACAACATTGCTGATACTTTAAACACAGCATAACTAATGATATGCATAGCAATGCTACTCATCTTCAGCTTATATCTATAAGTTTATGGCTCTGATATACTCCAATTCTGGCTTGCTGTTGGTTGTGTTGCTATAAGCACTTTTTTACACATTCTTTCTGCAAAGCTTGGTCCAGAATCTAGCAATGACAGGAAAAAAATGCAGGGGGTAGAGTTGTTAGGCAAGTGGCAGCTTAGATTCCAATAATCCAATTGGCTGCCATCACTTGCTTCCTGGAAACCAAACCGAATCGGTTTGCTGTGATCACAAGCAAATACAAAGTCCATGGCAAGCCGATTTTCTCATAAATTTTAAATATAAACATGAGGTTAATCCACACTGAAAATTAAGTTGAGAAAGTACCTGACAAAGTTCAGGTACTTTTTCAACTTAATTTGCAACAGTGAAGCTAAAAATTTACTACAAAGTTAACAGCACTTCTGGAAGGGACTCGGGTGGAACAGCATACCTTTTCATGCATCTCACAGAGTGCTTGGATGTAAGCACAAAGGCGCCCTGAGAAGGTACTCGGGGTTAATGAGTTAAATAATGTGAGTTTTAGAAAATCCAGGAGTAGTTTAGTAGACAGTATCTTAATTGTAGAGGAAAAGATTTTAAGGTGGAGTAGGTGAACTGGGTTGGGCTGTATAAGTGAGGACGAGATTGAGTAGAAATGTGAGAAGGATTGTAGGTGAAGGTGGGGTTGTGAGGAGGTTATTTTTGTAGGTAATATTATATAAGCAGTGAAGGAGAATGAACTGGTGTAGTAGAGAGGAATTAGGAAGACAAGGAGAAAGCAAGGGGTGTAGAGAGACTGGTGACTTAAGAAATGCATAATGAAAAAAAGGAGAATGGTATAAGAGGATAAGGAAAAAGGAGGATGTCTGTGAAGCAGTGAAGGTATAGGGGGAGACAGAAGAGGGCTTTAATTGTTTATGGAGGGAGGAAGAAGTGAAGAAGGTAGTGATTGGGAGGAAAGGGAAGGGAAAATTCCTATGTTTGGTGGAGATGGAGGGGGAAGAGAAAGGATCTGCTATTGGGTAATTAGGTAGGAGGAAGGGGTATGTGATGAATAAAGGTAGGACCCCTGGGGTGGGTGGGATATGGGGTCAGGGAAGGGGAGAAGAGTGAGCCCGCAGGGCAAATGGAGCAGGTAGACACAAAAGAAGGAAGGAGCTCGAGAAAAACAATCAGTGGAAGAGGTTTTTTAAGGTAAGTTTAGTTATGTATAGATAAGTGGGAATACAGTAGTAGAGCAGGTTAGAGACTAGCTAGATGATAATTGTAAAAGTAGGATTTGAAGCTGAGAGTATGTTAAGAGCAGGGCTTAGAATAACCGAGTTGAAATGTATTAATATTATAAGCCAGAGGGCTAACTAAATAAGGTGTGGGACTGACTGGAATAAGGGTGCCACCTAGTGGACAGGTTAAGTATTACAATGGAAGTTCGATCTGGGAGAAAGGATGATCAAGGAATTGGGAAGGGAGAAAATATTCAGGAGAAGGGGCTTGTGCTAGTGAGAAAAGAAAGCATGCTAGCTACAGGGTAGATGAGTGATGAGTAGAGGGGCACAATTACCTCTTTTGATCTGGATGTGGGCCACATAGAAGGATTTTCTAACCACTTTAGCAATGTGATTATCAAGGGAGAGATTACTGTCTATGTGGGTCCACAGATCCCTTATTGCATCTTCCGTATTTAGGGGACTACTACCTATGTGGTAGTTTTTGGGTACTTTGTTTTTTCCAAAGAGGATGACTATGCACTTTTTGGCATTTAGCTTGAGGCCATGATTTTGACACCAGGTATCCATCTCAGTGAGACCCTTTTGGAGGATGTCTGTGTCAGCCAGAGAGTCAATTATGGCCCCTAGGTTTGCAGTCATCTGAAAACTTGCTCAGCCATAGTCCTCCTGTGCTTGCCTATACCTCTGAGAAGTATATGCCGAACAAGAGGGGTCCTAGGACTGAGCCCTGGGGAACGCCACTTGTAACCGGTTTAGAGACAGACCTAGCTCCCGCAACTCTCACCATGTGGGTTATGTCCATGAGCCAGTCGGCAACCCATCTTGGGAAGTAGGGGTTTATGTTCAGGCTGGTGAGCTTGTCTATAATACCAGAATGGGGAATGGTGTCGAAGGCCTTCGCAAGGTCTAGGTAAGCTGTGTGTACCATGTTCCCTCATCTATAGCCTTGGTAATTGTCTCAAAGAAGTCCTCCAGGTTTAGGAGATGTGATCTGCCCTTAACAAAGCCAACCTGGGTAGGGTCCAGTGTTTGGAGGTGCCCAATGTCTCTGTTAATGAGTTCCATGATGATGTGCTCCATAGCTTTGCAGACCAAGCTAGTCAGGCTTATAGGGCGATAGTTCCCATGGTCTGTTGTGGCTCCACCTTTGTGGAGTGGAATAACTGTTGCTGTGCACCACTCTATGGATATGTAGCCTGTGGAGAGGCTGAGTTTGAACAGTGTGTTTAGGTGAGGGGTTAGTTCGTCTTTGAGCTCATGTAGGATGCAGCCTGGGACACCGTCTGGTCCCATTGATGCTGAGTTTTTGGCTTTAGAGAGGGCTGTTGTAACCTGAGTTTCTGTGATTTCAGGGGCTCTACATTCTTCTGGTATGGTTATGGGCCCTTTTGTGGGTGAGAGAGGGGTGAAGTTTGCACTGAACCTGTCTGCCAGGATGTTGGTGATATCGGTCGGTTCAGTGTATTTTGTGCCATTCTGCACTAACTCTGAGCAGACTTAGATTCTTGACATAGCTAAAGAATACCTTGTAGTTATCTTTGGAGTCCTTGGCAATTTGTCTTTCGAAGTTCACCTTGGATGATTTTATGAGGGATTGTAGTTTCTTGCTGATACTGATCAGGGATGTCTTCCCTTCTTGGGATTTTACTCTTTTCTGTACTAGTTTCCTCCTTCCATTGTATAATTTGTTTATGGCAGGGCTCCACCAGACATGTTTCCTTTTCTTGGAGGAGTGAGTCTTGGTTTTGCTTGGGATAGCATGATTCATGCATTCTTGAAGGTGCTGTAGAATGCAATAGTAAAGGATTTTGCAGCTTGGACAGCATTATCTTTTAGCATGGGGGCTTTGAAACTTTCCAGCTAGGTCTTAAGTAATGTAAAGTTTGCTTTTTTGAAAGTTTTTCATGGTGGTTTCCTTGTCTGGGGGTGGGGGCGGAATGTGGATATCCAAAGTGATTTGTTTACGGTCTGATCTAATCAGCGAGGGGTTGACCTCTGGTGTGGAACAGTGGTTGCACATGTTGGTGATGACCAGGTCCAATATGTTGTCACCTCTGGTGGGAGTGTTGACCAGTTGATCCAGGACGTTTGAGTTTATAAATTCTAGGAAATGTTGGGCAAGGGAGTTAATACTTGAGTAGTTCACCCAGTTAATGTTTGTGTAATTGAAATCACCCAATATTAGGGTGTTTGGTAGGACCTTTATGTTTCCCAGTGTTTCCAAAAATGTGGAATGGGGTTCCTGGGACATGATGGGTGATCTGTAGCAAGCTACAATTTGAATTGCAATTTTGCCCATTGTTAGTTGCACGTGGATGATCTCTGAAGCATTGTGCTGTGCCACTAACCTGGAGGTGTGGGTATCCTTGATGAATATGGATAAGCCCCCACCTTTTGTATTTTGGTATGGGTTCTGTGGCCCAAAGGTATGGTATGAGTTGCAGCCTGGTAGTGCTGGAGTCCTCTTTGGAGCCTTAAACCAGGATTCTGTTACTGCACATATATTTATTTATTTATTTATTTTTATTTGCAGTTTGATTACTGGGGAAGTCCACTGGGCTGAACTGACCCATTTTCAGTGGAGTTCCGGGGAGAAAAGCTCCAAGATGCATTATTGATTTTAGAGGCAACTGATAGTTAATATTAAAGATAATATTATGTACAATAGTTACTCATAAATGCATTCAATATCATGCATAGTTAACAAATTCATTAAGCTTGAAGGTAGGGATCATACAGTTTCATTTGAGGAAAACAATGTGTGTTAGGTATGAAAACAGTTTACATACAAACCTTCTAAGAAAATGTAAATATGCTTTACATACACACATCAACAGTAGAATGCTATTTACGATATTTATGAGGTTGGGCTGTGTGTGGGTAGCTGTAGGAGTTGTTGAGAGCTTAGAGAGAAGCTATATTAATTGTTGAAAGCTTAGATAGGCTCATAGGAAGATAACTATGAGAATTGTAGAGCTTGGGAACCAGAGAGAGAGAACCCCATTTAATTAGGTTGGATGAAGGCATGTATATTTCCATTTAGTGGGCAGGTATTTGAATAGTTGGGTTTTGAAGTTTTCTGAGTTTTGTATGGTTCTTAGTGTGGAGGGAAGGGAATTCCATTTGTTTGCCTAGTGAGAAAGATAGCAGAAGTTGGCCAGCAGGATGTTTAGGTTTATGGATAGTAATTAAGTTTTGATTTTCAGATCTGAGAGCTCTGTTGGGTGTATAAGGGGGAAGGATGTTAGTTAGACTGGGACATTTTGTTGGGTGAAATATGAATCTATATGCAGTAGTGAGTTGAAGATAGTCTAGGTAGTTTGGGAGTTCAAGACAATTCAGGGATTGTAGGGTTAGGCAGTGAAGGGTGGTATTTTTAGATTTAGAGACAAATTTAGAGATTTTGTTGTAGTAGTTTTCTAGTTTAGATGTGATGGGGGAGGACAGGTTGATTGGGAGAGGGGCTCTGTATAATAAGGAAGGAAGAAGGTAAATCAAGGCCAGAGTTTGCCTGGTAGAGTTGAAAAGAAAGTGATTATTCCTATACATCATACCTATCTTTTGGTGGGTTTTCTTAATATTTTGTTGAATATGAATCTCAAGGTTGAGGTGTTCATCTACAGTAATGCCAAGTTGTTTGGCAAAGGGGACCACTTCTATAGGTGAGTTGGTTTGACTATAGACTTTGAAGTTGTTTTTATCATAGGAGAGGGTCTTTGTGGGAGGGAATAGTAGAATCTTTGATTTATTTGCATTGAGAGAGAGGTGGTTTTGGCACATCAAGTTTTCAGTTGTTAAGAAGGCAGTTTGGGTTTGGGTCAGCGATTCAGAGAGGTTTATGGCAGAGCAGACTAAGGTTGAATCATCTGCATATTAGATAATTTTATCATCAGGAATAGCAGTGTGAAAGTTATTGATGAAGATCTTAAAAAGCATTGGCCCAAGGATAGATCCCTGTGGTACGCCAGTTGGGGTATGTAGGAAGGAAGAGATGGAGTTCTTCCATTTGACTGCCTGTGATTTGTCTGATAGATAGCTGAAGAACCAGGATAAAGCATTATGTGACAAATTAAGGTTTGAGAGATTACAGAGAAGGTGCTTGTGGGAAACAGTATCAAAGGCTTTAGACAGATCGAGTAAAATAGTAGGAACTAAGTGTCCTGAATCTCAGGTTTGATTGACAGTTTCTAGGAAAGAGAGTAGAACGGATATTGTGCTATGACCTGGATGGGAGCCATGCTGGGTAGGAGTGAGAAGATTGTTTTGGGTCAGGAAAGGCATACGTTGGAGGCAAATGCATTTTTCTAGGATTTTTGGAGATTGGTGAGAGCAAAGTAATGGGGCGAAAGTTTGAAATAGTGGTATTTTTGCCTCCTTTATGAAGAGGAAGAATATAAGCTGAGCACCAGAGTTTGGGGATGTATGATTCCTTTATGGATCAGTTAATAATGATGCTGATTGGGAGAGCAATGCCATCAGCAGCACATTTTAGGAAGGAAGAGGAAATTTTGTCGGGAGCGTTAGAGCAAGGTTTAAGTTTGGACAAAAGTTTTTTATAAAGTTAGTGGAGATGTGTTTGAGTTCAAACAGATGAGGTGAGTTAGAAGAGGGAGAGTGTAGAGCAGTTGGGTTATTATTGGGAAATGTTTTGGTGATGGTAGTAACAGAGTCTATGAAAAATGAGTTAAATTCAAAGCCTAGTTCGAGGTCAGATTTACTTGGGTTATGAGAGGGATTATTCTATGAGCCTGGATTGAGGAGTGAGTTTATTGAGTTCCAGAATTTCTGAGGGTTTTTATTGTTATTGGACTGAAGTTTGATATAGTAGGATTTTTTGTCTTTGGTGATTTGTCGTTTTGAATGGTTGTAGAGCTGTTTATATAGCAGCAAGGTATTGGCCAGTTTATTGTTTTGGTAAAGCTTCCATAGTTTGTCTTTTTGGAGCAAAATCTGTTTTGTCTATTTCAATAGCCAAGGAGCAGTTTTAGTTTTTATCCTTTTGTTTCATAGTGGGGCTAGTGAATTTAAAGTATCAAGGAAGACAGAGCTGAAGTATACTATAGCCTTGTCAAGAGGAAGGATGTTTAGAATTTGCCAGTTCATTTGTTTGAAAGTATTTAAGAAAGTAGTTGCGTTGAAGCTACTGAAGTTACGAGTTTGAATGTACTGATGTTGGTGTGGGGAGGAACTAGTTGAGAGATGCATATAGGCTGGGAGGTGGTCACTAAAGGTATCAGGAATTGTGCCAGAATTTGTTATTTTATTTGGATCTGAGACTAGGATCCAATCTATAGTGGATCCAGGAGGGTTTATTTTGTTAGGCCGAGTGATGAAGAGGATTATTTGAGTGACGCTATAGAGGTTAATGGAGAGGGAGGGAGAGGGGCAATTGATTTTATTCCAGTCAATATTCACATCACCAAGGATATAAGTTTCATAGTTAATTTCATTAGAGGCCCATAGGACAATATTTTCAAATGTAGAGATAGTGTTACCAGTTGAGATATATAGGGCAATGATGCAGATATTTTATGTTTATTTAGTTTTAGAATTCCAGCAGTTAGTTCATTGTTTTGGAATTTGGAGGGGAATTAAGGTAAGAAGGTTGGAGTAGACTAGGGCAGTGCCTCCACATTTTTTATTTAGTCAGTCATTTCTGAGACAATGAAATCCTGGGGGTAGAATTTCAGACTTGGAGATAAAGGGCTTGAGCCCGGTTTCAGAGATGGCTAAGATATCTGGTTGGTTATGGCTTAACCATGCTTGAAATTGGCGTACTTTGTTGTTTAGACTTTGTGCATTAATTGTAAAAATCTTTAAGGTGTTGAGATAGGAGGAAGAGGGTAAGGGATGAGTGTTGTTAATAAAGGATGTAGGACCAGGGTTAGGATTGATATCACCAGCTTGGACTAGGTTGTTGAAGGGGATATCCTTTAGCCATATTGATCTGCCAGACATTCATTTTGGTAGATTGTAGATTGGAGCAGGTAAGAGTGTCTTGACTTTAGAGGAGAATAGTTTAGGGTGAAATAGGTACAGAGAGTTGGGCTGAATGAGAGAAGAGGATACAGAGTGGAAATGGGAGTAAGAGTGATGGAGAAGCTGAGTTTGTATGGTAGTTGTCTTTGTATATGGTATTGGACAAACATAGGTGGAATATGAGGTAGCATAGTATAAGGGAAGTAGGAACATAAAGAGGAGGCTGGGGGACTGGAGGGGGTGATAACTTGAGGAGAGCATGTTGGAGCAAAGAGAGAGTGGTATGAGTGGTTAGGAAAATAGAGAAGGCTATGAAGAAGAAAGGGTTTAAAAAGTGATGGAGGTATTCTAGAGATTTAAGGAAAGAGGATGGGACTATAATTATTGGGTGGAGTACAGATTACAGAGTTTAAGAAGGATGGCTATAGGTGGGAGGAGTAATGAGGTGGAGCTGGTTGGGTAATTAGGCTGAGAGGGTGGGGTAAGATAGGAACAAAGGTAGGAGTACTGGGGGTGGGTGGAAATTGGGGGCAGGGTAGGGGAACGGAGTGGGAAATAACACTAGCGGTGAGTATGGCAGAAAAAGTATCAGCAAAGAGCAGTTTAAAGGCTGTAGTTGGAAGGTATGAGCTAAATATTTCCAGCCAGAAAATGAAGGCTGCCTTTAAAGTAGGTGGTTTAGCAGGAGGGGGGAAGATATTTGCAGTCTAAGGATATTAACTCACAACCGTTTGTGAAAAAATAAAACTTGTTGAGATTATAAAGAATATCTAGGATTTATATTGGTAGATGCTGCCACCTAATGGTAGAAGGAAGTAGCAAACAGCAGGGATAGTTGGACCAGTCTTAGGTTTAAATATATTCTAGGGTAGTGATAACAGGAGGGGGAGAGGGCAGCCGATCTGCAGTAGGCTGCTAGAATGTGCATATGGGAGAATAGACTAACTCTATAGATAGTACATCAAGTCTACATTTAATTAGTATTAAGCAACATACATTTACACAATCTTGTGTAAGGGTCTTCTCAGTAGTATTTTTCTAAGCACCAGGCAAGCTGGCCAATTCAGGGTGTCTTCAGGTGATGGCTGGAAGTATTCCTTTTGCATTTAAAGCAGGGAGGAAGCACCCGGGATGGATTACTGTAGAGGAAAGGGAGACAAGACTGAGATAGTTAATATTACAGATGTAGAGGGGAAAGGTAGCAGGTAAGGGATGTTTAGAGAAGAAGAAGGGAGGGTGTAACAAAGCACAGTAGAAGAGAGAGGCTATGATTAGATGAGGCTGGAGCAAGTATGTAAAGGAAGATTAGGTTTAGGGGATTAACAATGGAAAGCAGCAGACATTATGCTATAAACAATACAAGTTAGGCAATATAGGCTCCATCAATTTTCTCCATACTGAGGAGTGCCTAGAGTGCGTGCATTTTTAGGTTTAGACTTCTGGCATTGAGTAGCATTACCCTCAGTTTATTTGTTACTTGTGCTATTTACGGTGGTGGGTTTGTCTTTTGAACCTTGCCTAAAAAAAGTACGATGGGGGTAGCAAGAGCCTTGGCCATTATTTGAATGCTTAAGGGTGACATGTGCAAGCCATCTCTAGTGAAGCAATGTGGCTTCTCGAGCATGTCATCCCAGGTGGACAGACACTGGATCCCTTTTGAATGACACCAGAAACTTAGCCAATTGTTGAAATTGATAATTTTTTTTCTTTATACCGTGGTATCATTCTTGGTGAGTGCAGGATGCTACTCAGGTTCAGGGTCATACCAGCCTGGGCTACGTAATCAGAAAGCTCTTCCATGTCTCTTTTCATGTAGTCCAGGGAGGTACGGCTCAGATCATTCACACCAACATGGACAATGTCAGAGTCATATTTGTACTTGTTCTGGAGTGACCTGAGTGCTTGTGTTATGTGGCGGATCATGGCACCTGACAGGCAGCTAACTGTAACCTTCTCCTTATTCAGCTTAGTGAGTGGGAAGTCAGTGTGCCTGACTATAGAGTCACCTATTACTAGTATGTTGGGTATGTTATTTTGCCTTAAGGGCTGTGATTGCATGGCACGCTGGTTTTGTGAAGTATGTGTTTCATGGTTTGTGTTTTGGGGTGGAGGTTGCTTGGATATCTGCTTTGGAGGTCTCTGTTGCTTTTGCAGAGTTTCATTTAGAGCCTCTGAGTATGTTTTCATGTATTTATGTGTGTTTTTTGCTGGTGCTTGTTTAATAATGGGTCTATGTGAAACTGGTGGTGTGATGCAAGTATTTCCCTTTTCCTCTTGACTGTCTGATCCAGTCTTGGGTTGAGAGATCTTATCCTCCAGTTTGGCTGTATAATTGCTTCTCTCGCATGTGTTAGTGTTTGGTGGCAGGAGGAGAGGGTTGTCTGTGTACATGAGGCCATTGTAACATTGCCTCAAAATCCCAGATGGATTGGAGTGTACCCCTAAACCTGTTGGACTGGAGAGTACACCTGAAACTGCCCTTTGGACATGTCTGGATAGGTACAGTCAACTATTTTACTGAATGTCTGGTAAGGATGAATATAGAGCCTTGCCCTTCTCTACAGTATAGGGGGTCTAGTGCTAGGGTTTATAAATGCTTGCAATGAGTTTTGAGCAAGTGCCAGGCTGAGAAATGAATGGCTTGAGTGCTTAAGTTGAAAGTTTGTCTAGTCCCAAGGGAAAAATTGAAGAGGAGACATTGTGGAGCCGGGAATAGTTATACCTTAGTTAACCAGCGCTGCCCGGTTCGTAAAACTGGTCAAATGCATTTTTTATAGCAGGGAAATGAAGACATAAAAATTAGCAGAAAATGGCCAATAAACTACTAATTTCTGGGCTGAAACCACTACCCAGAGACAGATAAGTTGCTCAAAGCTCCCCTCTCTCACAAGTGAACAAAGAAACTTCCTTCTATTCATGTAAGGTATGGGAAATAACAGAGATTTGTAAAACAGCCCTGAATTCAGCACTAACCTGAAAACTGGACTATACTAGCTTAGAAAGGCAGGGAACAAGTATATTTTGTTCTGAAAATAAAGCCGATACAATGAAAAAAAAACACTTTAAATGCACAGAAAAGGATACTTGTTGTTATATATCTCAGATTAGAGTTGTAGTAATGTTGTTGTAATGCCCCCTAGTAATAAAGTAGGAAGAAACACAAATACAGTAAAAGCAGATGAATAAAGTGCAATTTTGTTATATATAAACAATAGAAAATGAACAAACTGATTTAAACAAGTTACCCAATTAACCAGAAAAAAGCTCAAAACTGAGCCCTGTTCCAGCAGTCTTCAATCAGACAAGTTCTAACTGCACACTCCTGCCACCTGGGTGCAAGGGAACCTTCTCCAAAAAATGATGGCCTGGATCAGTGCTCAAGTTATACAAAATAAGCTAGATTCAGCAGGCCTGAATCTGGTCTATGCTACAGCAACAAGGTGCACCAATTTCAGAAAAAAACTGTTCAAATAAGCAGGCACAAGAAGCATGTGACCAGAAATTCCCAGCTCAGAAGGGCAGAATCCAGCCTCTCCTCCCACAAGAGTGCAGACCACAAACCTTCATGCTGTAGAATAACTGGCCTGAAGCCCACTTACTTAAACCAGAACTGATACACTTTAGAATATCATACACTGAGCCTTCAATCAGCAATTCTCAGCTTAGAAGAATGTAAGCTACCTGTCCTGCTACAACAGTGCAGACCACAAACCTTCTTAATGTAAAACAACTGGTATGAAGCCCAAGTGCTTAAACCAAAAGACTCAGAATAACAGTTACCATTTAATCAGACCACCACCCATAGCTTCTCATTGCAGAGAGAAACACAGCACACTATTCAGTGAAAACAAATAGGTAACGGAAAAAATGAAATACAGTACTTTTAAAACTGCAGGTTTGTACTTAACAGAAGACTAAAATACAATACTGCAAGTTTGCACTTAACTTCAGCTTCTAATGCAGGTGACTGTAACCAACCAAGTCTCTCAGAAATTGAGCATAAAATGAATTCTCAAACTTTGTGGCTAGCACTTAAAGTACAGAGGATGCCTTGTAGGTTAACAGTTGCATATCAAATAACAAAGAAGTGAGAAGACCACCACCCCCTCTTATAGACACACAGCACACTGTTCAGTCGAAACAATTAGGTAACAGAAAAAATGAAATTTAGTACTTTTAAAACTGTAAGTTTGTACTTAACAGAAGACTAAAATACAATACTGCAAGTTTGCACTTAACTTCAGCTTCTAATACAGGTGATTGTAGCCAACCAAGTCTCTCAAAAGTTAAGCAAACCAGTTTTCTTGCTAAATTTATATGTACTTTGCTCTAAACAACATGAATTTTTCATAAAAATATATAAACTCTTATCTTTCTTTCCAAATCATTACTGCATTCTTGGTGGGGATTGGAATGCCATTATTGATTTCCATCAATAACAGAAAAGCAGAATAAATCATATAATTTCTATTCATCCAGTGAGATATCACAATTTAAAACAGATGATAGTCTTCTTGACCCTTCTAACTTTCAAGACAATAAAACTACCCTGACAAAATACACCTACTATTCCCATTGCTACAAAATATGAGTCAGACTAGATCGCTTTCTAATATCTAGAATATTTTAACTGCTAATATTAATTTTCAAGTAGTACCCAGATTCTTCTCTGATGACTCTAGAATTTCTCTTAGCATAAACTGTACTAATACTAGTAAACTAACTGGTCCTTAAACCCTAATTTACTCCAGAGAGAAGACATTAAGACAGAAATTATTTTGCTATTTTAAAATTTACTGAATAACTTCTCTTATTCTCAATTTCCTCTTGACATTCAATAGGCTGCTATCAAAACTCATATTAGAGGCCCATTTATAAGTAAAGGATCCTACTGCAAAAAATGAATAAATGAAAAGAGAATGTAATAAAAAACAAGACTTACAAAATAGAACAAGAACTACAAAATAAAATATAACTCTGAGTAAACAGAACAATTAACCAAACTGCAGAAAGAACTTTGCTTACTTCATGCATCACAACAAACACTATATAAAGCAAAATCTTTGGCTAAATTTTCAGAATGGACCCAAGCTCATTTCAAATTTCTTGCAAAGATTATAAATGTAAATACAACTTCTCCTTTAATAACTGACATTTCATATTAGGATAACTCTTATAACACTAGAGAAAAAAATTACACAAATATTTACTCACATATACTTCCAAATATATGGGGAACATATGCACTCGTATGACCTTCAGGAAAGAGATTATTTTTATGTACCTTATCTTTTCCAAAAATTGAGTCTTACTACACTGATTACACAGCAAGAAATTCCATAAACAATTAGCAACCTTAAAGGAGGTAAATCACCTGGCCTGGCTGGCATTATTGCTGAAGTCTATAAAACTTTCACCCCAATAGTTTCAACAATACTATTCCACCCATTCAAATACATTAAGGAAAATGCTATTAAAGATTTATATTAAAATAATTCTAAGACAATATTTATTCCTAAGGGCAAATCTGATACTAAAAATCCTTCAAACTATATATGCATACATGCAAATATTTCAAGCATGGGCATTAATGCCCTTCTAGCTTGCCAATATACCAAAGCACTTGTTCCCATAATAAGTATCCCGGTAGTTCTTAACAATATCTAAACTAGTACCTGCTTTAATCTAATTTGGTAGTCTGTTCCATGCATCAGCTACTCTTTCAGAGAACCAATCAGTGCACTTCTCATTCCTACAGAATCTTCTACATAGGTTGTCGGATGATTCTCTAGTAGGTTTTGTTAACCCCAAACATTCCAAGAGGTAGCTGTCACTAAATAGCCTATATACCTGAATTAGAGCTCCTCTTAGATATCTCTAAAAGACAGAGTACAAGTTCAGATATTTTAGTCTTTTATAATAACTTTAATTTTCAAATCCATGGAAATCCTTGGTATATTTCCATTGTACTCATTCCAGTTTACTCATCCTTGTTTTCTTATAGGGTTTCCATATTGTTATTCCATACTCAAGTATTTGCTAAACTTTATAAATCTTTTTACACAACTTATAGTTCTATAACTGTCATTAACCAATTGGTTGATATGATTAGAAAAACTCATTGCTGAATCTACCCATATACCCAGGTCCTTAAATGAGCCTACAGTTTCAATCACTGTGTGCTGTATTAAATATTCACCTTTCAATTTGTAGCTACCAAATCTGATATGCTTAGTTTTTGATGTACTTATCAGCATATTATTCTCCTGTGCTGAAATTGTCAGTTTAGTCAAGTTATTTTGCAGATATGCCTATCTGTAACACATGTAATCAGTTTACTCAATTTCAGGTCATCTGCATGTAGACTATAGAACACCTCGGATGAAAAAGTTAGGTCTGAAAGATACAACCTAAACAAGTAAGGACCTAGGACAGAGCCCTGTGGGGCACCTTGAAAGTAACCAAGAAGTTTGCCTGTCCAGTTGCTGTATGATACTTGCCATGTCCTATGTGAAAGCCATGCAGCTATCCATCTTATCAAGAGTACATCAATATCACATTCTACTAATTTATTGATCAGTGTTATATGTATGACCCTGTCAAATGCTGAAGTTAAATCTATATAAATTACATCACAGGACAATTTTTCATTCATATCTGTTATTATATTGTTATGGAACATTTTAAAAGTGGTAATAGAGCTGTTTTCAACATATGCATGCTGATATATGGTTTCAAGTCCCAACCTATACAGACAATAACTTATCCGATATTAACTTTCCCATTATTTTTCCACAACACGAAAATATACTTGATTTGTCCTACTCCCCTTTCCCTTAAAAACAGGTTTAATAAGCATGTCTCCAATCTTGAGGAATCTCCCCATATTTGTATGACCTAGAGAATAATAGATATAATTGTACTGTAAGTTCTTGCTGAAGTGTTCTCAGGTCATTGTTATTAATTCCGTCTCCTCCCTGAGCTTTGTTTGGATCTAGTTTGTACACTTCTTTTTCAGTATAATCTAATTTGATTCAAGTAATGGCAACTTATCACCCCTTATATGGAGCAAAACAGTTTTGCATAAGATGCTGTAAATATATCTATAATCTGTTGCATCTGAGAATGAATTTTAGAATCTGCACACAGTTTATCAATTTGTGTGTTTTTACTCCTTCCACATCTTATGTGTCTATAAAGAGGCTTCCTGTTATGCTCAATATCTTCATATAAATTTTCTTCAAACTATAGACTGATCCCCATTATAAATGTAGATATTAAAATGTATGCATCTTTATTAGCAAACAGACCGAAAAGTATACTATCAAAAATAATCTCATTTTTCCAATCTGGTTTTATTAGACAAACCTATGATCATATACTTACAGTTGATACTTTAACTGCACTATCCAAGCAGCATAACAACTCAAATTTTGTATTAGTTTTGGATGCTCGTAAGGCATTTGATCAACTTGATCTAGACTTTCTTTTCTCTGATATGTTAAAGTTCAATATCCCAAAATCTTTCACTGAATGGATTAAAATTCTGTACCCTAATGCATGCACAACATGATACATAAATAAAGCTTCTTCCTCACCAATAAAAATATCAGTGGAACAAGACACAGTTGTCCATTTTCTCCTTATCTGTTCAATATTTTATAGAACCCTTATTTTTGTAATACTACAAAAAAAAAACTTTAACCATATCCCCAAAATTTACAATACTTAGATACCACTAACAGCTTTTTTTGATGATCTAAATTTCTGTTTCTTGCCTAATATTGACTTACCTAAAATCCTACACTCTATTGATACTTTCTCTAATTTCTCTAACTATAAAGTGAATATGGTTAAATCTTCTCTTTTTATGGTTAATTTTTCTCTTTTTCCATTAAACCCCAAGCATAATGTAATTAATTACTTTCCTAATACAGAAATTAAGCTAAATTATTCATTTAAATATTTGGGCATAAACTTTTGTCATGATCCTATTCTGTTTTACCAATAGAAATTGAGGAAAGTTTGGAATATTATACAATAGGATATCTTTAAATGGAGCAAACGTAATCTATCTGTTTTATCCAAAGTCACTGTTATTAAAATGAATATTCTTCTCAGATTACTATTCCAATTTAATGCATCAAATATTAAAATCCAAACAAAAATTTTCAAGAATATTACTGCTAGTCTATCACAATCTCTATGGTTTCCAAGCTCTACTCGGATCAGTTATCAAAAACTCACACATCCTAAAAATACTGGTGGATTAGCTTTGCCAGACTTTAAGACCTATTATATCATTAACTCAGGCAAACTTATAGCACTAGCAGAATTTAACCAACCCCAAGACAAATGGAACCCATTATAGGTGAAATTGTGGTATAATTTTATGTGTAAATATCAGTGTAATCCCAGAGCTTTACCTATTTTAAATAAAAATAACCTTAGAACTTTTAAAATTTAAAACTATCTAAAGCACTTAATTCGAATTTTTCAAGATTTGTTGGCTACTCTTAATTTAAAAAGGTCAATGATGACATACCAGCCATTACATCTCAATCCTTATATAAAATTACATAACTTGATGTTAAATTTAACAACTGACCCCATACTTAAAGATAAAACCATCCTTGATTTCCTCAGATATAAAAATTCTTTGCTTGATGAATTGAGAATTGCTGTTAACCTCCCTAGTAGATATTTTATCATACTGAGACAAATTAAAGAACTTGTTTATAAACTTTGAAACAATACAAAAATCAATGAAGATAATATAAATTTATGCAAATTGTTACGGCCAGCATTTATCTCTAAAAAGAAAATATCAAATGTATACAAATTCATTACATCTATTAAATATCAAAATTCTATCATCTATTCTAATTACTGGAACAAATTTAACCATTCAATTTCATATAATCAAATAATTCAATCATCATTAAAATGAATACCTTTCAAAACTTTACCTATACTCAACTAATGATGTTAAATAATGCCTATATGACTCCTGATGGAATTAACAAATTCTTCCTCGCATCATCTCCTATCTGTTCTACATGTACGCATCAAAAAAGTAGACATACTTCACATTTTTTGGAGTTGCAAATGCTCATATAAACTTTGGTGTTCCCTTAATGTCAAGCTAGAAAAAATGAGATACGAGAAGTCTATCTTATCCTGGGAAAATTGCATTACTACATATGTATACTCCTGGGATAACACAATTTGATTTACAAGTACTAATTATACTTTTCTCATTGATTAAACTCTATATCGCTCAAAACTGGCTTGACAGAATAAAAATAACATGTAATGTTTTTTAAGCAAATTGCAATAAAGTATTTATCAGCAGAGACCTTATTAGTATCTAATTATAATAAACAATCTTTTTATAAACATAATTGAGAAAAACTTTACAACTGTATTTTACATTATTTTTTTTACTTGAAAGAGTAACAGCCATTCAGTACTTTGTATAATATTGATGTTATTTTTATTCTGATGTTTACATCTGTTTTTCATTCTCTTTTTGTCTGATTAATCAATATTCTCTACAAGTTATTTCTGTTAAATGGAAAAAGTTATGAAATATTAAAGATCTTGGAAAAATGAGTTTTCGCCATAGGGATTGAATTGTCATTCTATGAAGGGAATTACTGATTGGCATCAATGCACAATGCCAAACATGCACAAAGGTTGAAGCAAAAAAAAAGAAAAAAAAACAAAGAAGCAAATCCATAAATCATTGTGAAAATTTATCAGGTCTGGAGCCTTATACAAGTTAGCCCTGTTTTCATAGATATGGCATCTTCACAATATTCAAACACTGCACTTATGGCATTACAATGGAGCACTTACATGATAAACACATTTTTCCGCTTCAGCATGTACAAATAAAGTTAGGGAGAGTCAAACACAATTGCTCAGCATTGTAATTCTGATATTTAAATTTATGTTGCACTATACCCATGTTGTCACATACAGTTGTTATTTGTCCTATCACTGTACAATTTTGTGTGAATCTGATCATTGTAGATGTGCGGATAGTAAACTATAAGCGGTTGCAAATTATTGCAAGTGGAAACTTCTAGATTTCTGTTTGTATACATTACTTCATTGTAATACTTTTGTATTGTGAATGTATTACATTTTGCCATGATTATAAGATGTGTCTTTTCTGTGCTTCAAGGCTGTAATTATGCTGAGGTACATTCACTTTTTTATCACAGGCATGTAGCCTTCTTACAAAATGTGGTTCAGCACTAAGGCAGTAAATGTTACTAAAAACTTCTTACAGACCCAGGTCACGAACTGCCACTTATCTAACAACCTTCTAACAAATATACAACATGGTTTTAGTCCCAATCATAGTACCACAACTGTCATTCTGAGTTTTGCAAATGCAGTCAACTAACATTGTAATGAAGTTAAACTAGTATCTTCCATCTTCATGGACCTACCCAAAGCTTTTGACACTGTCTCCCACCAGAAACTTCTCACTGAACTGTTCATCCTAAAACTTAGTCTTTCATGTATTTCATACTTCCATAACTACTGGAATCTCTGACAACAAGCTGTCGAATGTCACCCAAGACCTCTCCTCTTTCTTGCCTGTCACCATGGGATTTCCCCAGAGCTCAATTTTAGGTCCTCTTCTCTTCAATATCTTTACCAATAAACTTCATACTGCCACCCACCTCACCTCTACAGTGCAGACTACGCTACCCTCATCTGCACTGCACCCAACCTACCACAACTTGTAGAAATGACACAATTGTCTTTCTCAGCTGCGGAATTCAGGCTCTTAAACTCACAACTGATTATTAACCCAATCAAAACTAAACTAATGCTCTTTGGATCTAACAAATCCATAGACTGTTCATCCTCATTTCATACCCAGCCTCTAAGAATATCATAATTGCCAAATAATCTCAAATTAAACTGGTAGGTATTCTAATCAACAATAATATGAAATTTGATAAACATTTATCTCAGATTATCAAAAAGACACACATAAAACTAGGAACACTATTTAGAATCAAACCATACCTCGCAAACAATACAAAACAAACAATTGCTAGAACTTTACTGTCTACCCTGCTCTATGCTCTCCAATGTTTACCAACCTAAAGAAAACAAACCTAGCAAAGCTAGAAGCTTGCTACTAGAAAATAAACAAACTTGCAACAAATTCCCCACACAGAGATCACCACTGATCCACTCAATATCAACTCATCTGGTTAGAAGTACCCCACTACCTAACCTATATCCACCTTATCACTGTCCATACACTGATACACCAACCACATAAATGTCCTGCCCTCCAAAACCTACTCCAACCATATAGCAACAAAGGGGGCCACTGTTCCTCAAATAAATTTCTACTGCAAATCTGCAAATCCAACAATAGCACTTGAGACACTCTCTACTCCAACTATGTCTCCAGAATTTGGAATGCTATACCTCAACCTATCATAACTGAAGCTAATCCCACAAATTTAAAAAAATATATTTAAAAATCACCTGATCAACACCTGGCTTTGTCCATGCTCTAGTTCTCACTAAATCCAAATCTCCCTATTCCTTAGCTACTCACATCTAGTGTCTTCCTCCCTCATTGACCAGCATATAGAACTCTACTATGCTTTTACCACCCTAATCCCCCTCCCACAGCCCACAGCATAGCATAAATCTACTCATTCAATATTCTCTCCTACAGAAACTTAATTCATTCTCTATCTTCCATCTCACTCTGCTTAACGTACCTTACCTACTCCTCATGCTATCTCTACCTAACCCTTAACTTACCACTCTAACTCCTTTAGATTAAACTAAACCCTTTTCCCTCCCCTTTGTCCTCACTCTCCTCAGCACTATACTTTCTCATAATGTTGCTTTTCCTTGTGCTTCCTTGTCATGCCTACCTGACACTTTACTCTTTACCCTTAGCTCACACTACCAGTCTTCCCTCTTCTCTAATTCTTTTCCTATCCGCTCTCTGTCCTGTTCAACAAATCCTAAAAAAATAAGCACACCGTTATGCTATTGCTCTGTTTACTATATAGCTGAAGAATTTTGCCTGTATCATTTTAAGGTCAACCTGTCTTGCAGAGGTAGTCTCCTAATAAAATATAATGTATGTAGCTAATAAGTAAGATTTTTTTAACTAATATATGTAAAAGTGTTTGATGGATTGTGGTGTTGCTGTATTGACTGTGTATGTAAAAGTGATTGTTTAATGGCAGATATGAAATGTCCTGCATTGCTGTCTAATATGTTAATGCAATCAATGTAACTAATGTAATTTTGTACTAATTGTTTTCAAATCTTTTTTTTTCCCTGGGCCTCCTCTGAAAATGGGCACCCTCCCAGTCGGACTATCCCAGTAAACAAATGTCAAATAAATAAATAAATAAATAAATAAATAAATAAATAAAGATTTTCGCTGTGACACATGCTTAGCAATTGAATGTGCACTACTGCTAATGATTCACACTTGCAAGGCAGTACCTACATTGTCTTAATACTCACTCATGTACCACTCAGGTCTTGTTCACTTCATCGAATGAGTATTAACACCATGTTTTCCTGCCAAGCATGTCAAGCAGCTATAGTGATTTAGGAATGATTATGATATGAGACCTAATTAACAGTCAGCATGGGCAGAAAGTTTCATGTACACCATAGAAGTATAAGCTGGGGCAATGGAACTTCCATCATGTTAGGAAAGAATGATTTCCCAACCATCAACAAGCAAAACTTGTTTCTGATAATACAACTGTGGGAATCATGGCAATTTTTGGAGAATTGTCTGAAATATTTCAAGGTACGTGATGTTCTTTACAAGTACTGCTCACAAGTTTACTTTTTGAATCCTTATAGTTGCAGTGACTGCTGTCTTCATTTCTCAAGTATTGTTTTTGTTATGAACTTATAAACAGTTATTTATTGCATTTTACTGTTACTTCAGTTTCATGAGGTTCTGGCAACAGTCTGAGGATGTTCAAAGATGGCTGGGACTTGTAGCAACTTTACTGGGTTATTGTTACAGTAAGAAACTGTTCTCTACTTATGTTGTGCTATCTACATATTAATTGTATATTTGAGTATTCTTCTTTATGTATCTGACATTATTTTGTTTAGTTCTGTAGTCATGTATTGTATCTATTTGGGGGGCATGTGGAGAATTTTAAAGGTCTTGCACTGATCTAATGCAGGAATTTGTTTTTAATGTTTTGAATGATGACGGTTGCATAAATGTTTCTTCCCAGTATTAGATCAGCCTGTAATCTCTCATCCTCTTAATTGTTGGTTGTTTGATGAACTTTTTTTTCTGTGACAACAAGGATATGACACCAAAATCAATAAGAAGAAAAAAATGTGATTCACTTCTATAGAAGCTCCATTCCCACATGTTGAGAATGAGATCATAGTCGAGGTGCCTGCATCTTCATTGGACACAATTCCTAGATCTTCATTTAGCTAATAAGCCTTTGCATGATAGTGTCTGGCAGCAGGATGTCAGTGATGTGAATGTTATTAGTGGTCAGTGCCATGACTTCAAGAGTGCCAGACATAGGGTCAGTAATATCATTAAAAAGGCTAACAATAGAGCCAAGTCTGTGGCTTGGAATAGAAGAGCTACTGGGGGTGGACCTTCTAATGAACCACCATTCACTGAGACACAGGAGTTCCTGTTGACTCTAAGGGATTCAGGCATCTCAGAAGAGT
This sequence comes from Protopterus annectens, assembly GCF_019279795.1. NCBI lineage: Eukaryota > Metazoa > Chordata > Ceratodontiformes > Protopteridae > Protopterus > Protopterus annectens. The sequence goes on along the minus strand of NC_056728.1, from coordinate 1,418,323,837 downwards.
TCAGTAGGGCTGCTATACATGTTGGGCAGAAATGGAGGCCAGTCAAAGAATTTCCATTGGTGATGCTTCAGGTATGCCACTCAAATATAAAAGAGAATTGTGGTGAATGGACATACCTTTGTTGAAAGTTGTGCATCATGGCTAGTAACTCAGCATGTAAAATAACCAGGAAAAAACGAAATACACAAACAAATTTAAAGTGTCAGTCAGGTTTCTGTTAAGTTGTTTTAAATACTCTGCTTAGAATTCCTCTATGTATATACAGTATAGTAAACTGATTATTCCTCTTTATTTGTTTTTAATGTATATACTGTTTCCCTTCTGCTTGCTATTAACCTGCAGTAGCTAGGAATTCCCCCTAAATGCCATGACATGGGTAGTTTGTAACTTCTATGAGAAACATAGCAAGCCTGGATCTAGTTTATCCATGCAGAAGGTTGTTAAAATGCATAGTTTTATTGTTTTTAAATTCAGAGTTTTTATATTGTCCATAACAGTTTCAAATATAGTAATTGACATAAATTATCTCTAAATGTCAATGGGTTGAACAACCCCATGAAAAGGAGTTGTGTCAACAAATATTTAATTTTACATAAAGCAGATTTTGCATTTATTCAGGAATCTCATTTGGTATCAGATGATCTAAGTAAATTAACATTCAAAGATTATACAGTTCTGATAATTTCACACTTCGACCATAACAGAAGAGATGTCTTAATTTTGCACAGAAAATCAGTGAGAATTCCAGAAATAGTTGATCTGTATTCGAGCAGTGATGGAATGTTTGTTTTAATTATACTAAAACTGGATAAAAAGATGTATATGTTTGTTAATACCTAATGGATACCAGGTATTGAGACAAAAACTGTAAAAAAAACATTTAGACGCTAAGATCTAAAGGAGAATTACTATTAGCAGGTGATTTTAATTGTATTTTGTCTCCCACTGATACTATAAGCTCTAAGCCCTTCAAGATGTCCCCTGAAGCTAAACATCTAAACAATTACATAAAAGACAGGAATCAAATCAACACTGATTGTATAAAAATATTGTCTTCCCTTAAATACTCTCACTATTCCTATAGGCTTGGCACACAGACCAACATAGATGAAGTCTTAGTAAGTACTTTCTTACTATCCAAAGTTGATAATGTATAACACTCAACACTGATCCTTTAAACTTCTGCCAAAGATTACCTGCTTATCTAGTAACAGCACAAGTATTCATAGAATGATTTCTAAATGAAATAAATCACTACCTAGGTGTCAGTAATAATGGAGGGGTCTCAATTATAATACTACGAGACACTCTAAAGGTAGTCTTATATGATAAAGTCAAAAGCTAGTGTAGAAACAAAAGGAAAGAATGGGAAAAAAAATCCAGTAGACAGAAAAAGAAATTGATAAATTAAAAATAAAACTTATAACAAATGACAAATCTGCATTAGCTGACATGCAAATTAAACAAGGAATATCAAGATATCATGCATCATAAAATCTCAATAAATCTGGAAAAAATCAAATTACACTCTTACTCAATTAACCCTAACAGTCATTACAATAGTGCAATTTGATCCAAGCATTTAAATGAAATAAATCTTATAAAATAAATTGTACACACTAAAAATATTCAGACCATTAATGTCACAGACTTAAAAAACATCTTATTATGTTTTAAGTAATGCAATGAGAATATCAATAACAATAATCCATCTATGAATGATAATAAAAGTATAGATGGCTTCCTAACAAAAAATATTCAGAAGAAATTATCTAAGCACATTAATAATATAGATAAACCTCTTTCAAAGAATGAAAGGAACAAATAAAAAATCTCAAGACAAACAAAGCACCAGGGCTAGATGGTCTAATCCTGGAAATTTATAAACTTTTGCCTGATAATATTTTGAAGATCTTACTTAATACATTTCAAGAAGTTAAAACCACAGCAATGTTGCTCCCTCATGTAAATATACTATTATTTTTCCCATTTTAAACTAAATAAAGACCCAACCTATATACATCATACAAACCAATATCCCTACTTAACATAGACTACAAGATATTTATATCTATCCTATCTGATAGATAAAATAACATACTTCCAGAATTAATTCATGAAGACCAAACTGGTTTTATCAAAAACAGACAGGTAAAAGATAATGTAATTACATTACTTTCTTTAACAGACCTAGCAAATAAAAACGAACAAACTTTCTATTTTAAGCCTTGACATAGACAAAGCTTTTGACTCCTTAAGTTGGTCATATCTGTTTAATGTTATGATTATAATTTCTCTTTAAACTTTGCTGGATTAATTAAAAAAATATATGAAAATTCAGTTCATGTAAAGATTGGGTACTATTTATCTAACACATTTGAAATATTAAGAGATACTAAGCAAGAGTGTCCCCTTTCCCCATTACTCTTTGCCCTTGCTATGGAATCCCTTGCAAATTGCATTATAAATAATGACAGTGTTAATGGATATAAACTATCAGATGAGCTATCCACTAAGATACAAGTGTTTGATGATGATTTACTAATAACCACTAATAATATTGAAAATTCGATAGATTACCTATTAAATAACCTAGATTATTTTATTAAAATGCAATCACAGTAAGACTCAAACACTTCTAATAAATAAAAATGTTACTAAGAAACTCAAAGTAAATAGAGATATAAAATGAGTGTCTTTATTGTATCAAATTATAAAAACATCACTCACAACTAACTACCAACAACGTATAAACTCAATCGCAAGTTTCATTGACAGTTGGAACAGACGGATCTTCACATTTGAAGACAGACTAACTCTAATTAAAATGATACTGTTACCCAAAATGTTATTCATTAGCCAAACCTTAATACTTCTCCTGGCTACTGAAGTTAAATAGAAAATAAAAAACATTCTATTTAACTTTTTTTTGTACCCCCCCAAAAAACAAGAATTTCTCTTCTATGGCCCACCTTAAGCTGGGGAAAAGGGGTATAGGGATCCCAAATATTGATTTCTATTTAAATTCAGCTTTTATCAACATAATGTCACTTTGGAATAATACTTCTTCTACATCATATTTGAAGTTAATTCATGTAAGCTTTCTTCTGAGGAACAATAAGACATTACTTGAACCTTACATTCAAATAGCTTAAAACATCTTTATATAGATCTTAAAAATATACATTCAAAGTGAACGGTCAAAACTTGTTCTTACACCTCATATAAGCCAAATATTACTGCTGTTTTAAAAACTTATTGTTTTTAATCACTTGATCAAGAACTTATTAATAATTATTTTTTGTATTGCTTTCACAAAACATTGCTTGATATCTTTTGATATTCAGAAAATGCTAGAATTTAAAAAGGGTGACCTATTGTATTGAAATCAGTTTCTCACAGCAGACTATCTGATTGCCAGATATAGATTGCAGAACTGTAATTGGCTGGACATCCAAACTTGTAAGGAATTTATACATGCCAAGCTCATATCCTCACTAGAATCATGCAATAAAAGTACCTCAATTTTATCTCAACAATTATTAATGGCTCACCCAAGAATACTTGATACATACTGTATCTATAATTTATTAAATCCTCAGTAATGATTTTGGCAAAACAAATATTTCTTGTTGGGATTATTCCAGCAAACTTAACAAACAAGAAATCTCAGCAAAGGATAAAAATGTTGTTTACAGTTGGTGAAGGAGTCCAAATCTTCCTTGTACTGGCATTTATGCACATAGAAATTTTACAAAAATGCTTTCTTAGCCCGCACAGATTTGCAATAATGTACAAGAAGGAGGAAATAAAATGCTGGAGATGTGGACATCCTGATGCTGACTGCATGGACACAATTGTTAATTGTAAAGTCATTTCCCCATTTTAGTCAGATTTTAGATACCTTTGTAAAGCTGTATGGAATGACAGCTGTATAATTTCTGACTCCCTTATCCTTTTCATTGTTCCTGTTCCTGAAGTCATCCCTAAAAATCAAATATTTTCTGTGGTCAATCCTCTCTATAGCAAGAAAAATTGTTACTAAAAATTGGAAATCCCAATCTACTCTTGCCTTTAAAATTGAATTTCTTCACCTTGCAAAATATATTTGTAGAAATGGAACTGCTACTATAAAACAAGAACGAATAACACAACTCATCATTTAATTGCTTGGAAGAAATCATTTAACCTTTTAGAAAGACATCGTTTTCCTATGTATATTATTTCTTTTTTATTTGTTATGGACACTGTATATAATTTATTTGTTCTTTTCCTGTTATTACATTGTTAAATTATTGCATTATAAAATGAATAAAAACATTTTTGAGAACAACAACAACAAAAGAATTCCTCTATCAACTGCAATTTGTACATTTAGGGACATCTGGCACTGAGGTATAATGACTACCTGCACATTTTATGGACATACGTTTTTGTAATTAGTCATATATCATATATGTGTATATATATATATATATATATATATATATATATATATATATATATATATATATATATATATAAATAGAGAGAGAGAGAGAGAGAGATAGTATTCTCAGTTGAGAAATATAAAAGTGCTACTGCCTAGTTAAGGTCAACAAAATACACAAGAAACTACAAAATAAAAATAAAAATGTAAAGTCGACCAACACAGCTATAAAACAATGGATTTAATGTACAAAGTTAGCGCTTTCAGAGCAAAACTGCTGCTTTATCAGACTTACAATAAAAACAGTCAACTGTGTTACAAAAAACAACATGTTAGATCTCACATCAGGGCTAAGAGATTAGGTACTCTTTCTTGCTGACATTGTTCTGTCTGTGTTTTTCTTAGTAATACAACTACTCCCTACCTAAAACTTATCAATATGAAGTTGGAATTGAAAGGTTTTGCAAGTTGCAACACTGAGAATGTGGTTTATTTTGCTATCTGTGTGACCTGTGATTCTTACTACATTGGCAAAACTAGCAGTAGTTTAAGGGAAATAATTTTGGATCATGCAGGAGATATCAAGAAAGGTAAACAAACTAATGCACTTGTGAAGCATGTTACTGAAAATGGGAATGAACATAAATTTAAGTTTGCTGTTCTGGAAGTGCTATGTGAAAGTCTGAGGCTTGGTGATTTAGTGAATCTGACAGAATATGCACAACTAAGATGGATTGTCAGTCTAAATGCTGACAAACACCCAGGCTTGAATGGGCGTGTTTCCGTTAAACCTGTTTTAAAAGGGAGAAAATTACCTCATTGAACTTTTCAATGAGATATGTCATGTGATTTTTATATATAAATGGTTATCTTGACGGTTTGTATTGTAAGTCTGATGAAGCAGCAATTTTGCTGTGAAAGCACTAACTTTGTACATTAAATCCTTTGTTCTATAACTGTGTTGGTCAGCTTTACATTTTTATTTTTATTTTGTATTCTCCATTGAGACTGGCACCAGCACTGTGGATTGCACTCCACCTGATGTTGAAGGACTGGTAGCCTCCGATGAAAATGGCATTGATGAACAGTCATAGTCTGGGGTTACAGAGGATATGTCTGACATGTAGGGTGTGGCTGCCACATCTCCTCCCCTTCTCACAGTCTGGACATAGTCAGTCTACCTACATATACCCGTGACACAGAGCCATCTGAGAGTGTACAGTTTGATGGGGACACGGTTGATCAGGGTAGCATGGTAACCTCAATTACAGAGTTTCTAAAACCTCCCCAAACTTTCAAAAAGTGCCTCACAGGGCTGTCAGAAGAAACACTCATAGAAGTTATGTTTGTGCCCTTTTTTTGATGTTGGACTGCCAACAGCTGCCACCCAATGAATGTGCAGGGCTGTTGTGGAGGTAAAACCAAGCTCCACAGGGACCTTGGAAGATATATTCAGAGTGCCGCATGTCATGCATTGTGACCTACAAGGCTGCATTAATCATGTGTGCGACTCTTTGGACAGGATGAATGACACACTGGTCTATGAAGTGTTTGTTATGGAGTTTCTGCTGGGGGAGAGGCTGTATCCATGAGGCAAAACAGCAAGTACGCCATCAGATGTTAGCTAACTTGGCTGTGGGAGTGCCAGATCATGCTGCTGTAGTGGTACTATTTCCATTGCTCCATTAGTGGTGGTTGTGTCCATACCTACACTCAGTCATTCACATGGTTTTGGATGTACTCATGAGGATTGCTCATCCAGCAGACATTGCTCACATTCAGATAGCAATTCAGCTTCCTGCCAGAATCTTGGAACTAGAGATTCAAATTCTGAAAGAGGTAATTCACATGGTCAGGGGAATCAACAATAAAAAGATTCCTCTACCATGAACAGTTCCCATCTGTCCAGGATGCTTGGATGTAGTGCTAGCACAAATACTGTGGCTATGTTCCTACAGACCCACATACAGTGCACCTCACACTGACCATGACATCTGAGACACACACACACACACACACACACACACACACACACACACACACACACACACACACACACACACACACACACACACACACACGCACACACACAATTTTTTTCCAGGCTGACCACTTCACATCTGGAAATACTTGCTCTGGTAGTGCATACTTGATCTGAACTCATATCTCACATGCACACACACACACACACACACACACACACACACACACACACACACACACACACACACACACACATACACACACACTTGTTTTGTGTCAGGGTTTGCCCTCCTTTAAACTTTTCTTACACACACATGTACACATGCTATGCAAGTAATGATGACTATGCCATGTCCTTTGCATTATACTGTGATTTAGGTTTGACTATGTCTGATGCACAGTGTGTCCAGCTAATGCTTGTTTAGTCAACTGCATTTTTCATCAGGTTACATACTACTTTTAAGTTTTGTTTAGTCTACTTTACTTCAACATTATTAATTGCATTAGTAGTAGTAGCGGTGACACTAGTAGTAGCAGTAGTAGTAGTGGCACTAGTAGTAGCAGTAATAGTAGTGTTACTAGTAGGAGTAGCAGTAGTAGTGGTTCTAGTAGTAGCAGCAGTAGTAGTAGTAGTTGAAGTAGTGGTATTAGTAGTAGCAGCAGGAATAGTAGTGATAATAGTAGCGGTACTAGTAGTGGCAGCAGTAAGAGTAGTGGTACTATTAGTAGTATTATAGAAGCAATGGAGCTAGTAGTAGCAGTAGCAGTAGTGGTACTAGTAGTAGCATTAGTAGTGGTAATAGTAGTAGTTGTACTAGTAGTAGCAGTAATAGTAGTGGTACTAGTAGTAGTAGTAGTGGCACTAGTAGTAGCAGTAGCAGTAGTAGTAGTAGTAGTAGTGGTACTACTAGTAGCAGTAGTAGTAGTGATACTAGTAGTAGTATTAGTAGTGGTAATAGTAGTAGCATTAGTAGTGGCACTGGCAGTGAGCTAGTAGTAGCAGCAGCAGTGGTACTAGTAGTAGCAGTAGTAGTAGTGATACTAGTAGTAGCAGTGGTCAGTAGTAGCAGTGGTAGCAGTGGTACTAGCAGTAGCAGTAGTAGTGCAGAGGCACCAGTGGTTTAAGTGCAGCAGTGGTTGCAGTAGCAGCAGTAGTGCTACTACTAGCACCACTACTTCTGCTAATGCTGCTACTAGTGCCACTACTTCTGCTAGCGCCACTACTTCTACTTCTGCCACTACTTCTACTTCTGTTAGTAGTGGCATTAGCAGTAGTAGTGGCACTAGTAGTAGTATTAGTGCTACTAGTAGTAGCAGCAGTAGTAGTAGTATTAGTAATAGTAGTCGTAATGGAGCTAGTAGTAGCAGTAGGAGTAGTGGTACTAGTAGCAGCAGTAGTAGTAGTGGTGCTAGTACTAGTAGTAGTGGTGGTACTAGGAGTAGCAGTTGCAGTTGTAGTAGTGGTACTGGTAGTAGCAGCAGCAGTTGCAGTAAAGGTACTATAGTAGCAGCAGCAGTAGTAATAGTAGTACAGTAGTATTACTTAGGTAATATTGCTTGCTCATCCCCTAGTGCAGATGGTATTGAAATTACCTGTGACTTGCTGAAGTGTCTGACTTGGGCTGTTTATGTCTGATGCAAAATACTGTGCAGGCCAAGCACCATTTAGAAAAATAAATGTTATTGTTCTTTCTAATGTTGGGATTTCAACTTATCTTTTTTGTGTCTTAACTAATTTCTCATTTTATTTGTAGTCATAAGGTTGTATAGATATATTTGGCCATCTAACTGTGCAGATGATGGTGATACTGCCCTATGCCCTTTAGAGTTGTTAGACATGGGGCTGCTCATGCTTGATGAACAGGTTGGAGACATAAAACATATTCAAGCAAAATATTTAGTTACATTGGTTAGTTTTAGTCTATATTTGTTGCCTATATCAGTCATATACAGTTCTTCTGACATCCTTGTATAGATGATCATACTTTGCTTCTACTGAAGTGCAACACATAAACATAAGAAAGCAATTATTTGTTCATTACATGTAGATCACTCAGTATTGTTACTGCAGCTGACACCATTTGTAGTCTGGGATTGCCTATGTCTGATTCTCATAGTAGCCAGCCATTGCATGGGTAAACAAAGGGTTGTATTATTGCATGCATCAATGCTATTGTTTGTATGTGTTTAGCTCATTTGTATTTTTTACATTGAGTTGTGAGTGTGTGTGCTATTTACTGCATCTTAGCCAGGGCCATGGCATATTGTGCAAGCCTCCATCTGCAGTGATCATCTCCAGCTGCAGGTTCCTCATTGGACTCCTTCCCTGTGATAGCTGGTCCTGCCTGTGCTGCTGAGAACTGCAGCCCCTGTCCTGAGGCTCTGTGCTGCAACTGATTTCTGAGTATGATGCCACATAAAATGGCACAGATAGTTACTGATTTGGAAGAGCAGGCAGGGTCATATTACAGGGCACAACCAGATGCATCTAGACAGTGAAACCATGATTTGAGCAGCCCAAATAAATGCTCTGTAACATTTCTAGTCTGTGCATATGTAATGTTGTAGCCTTGTTAAATGGGGTTGGGTGGGTTTCTCAATGCGGACATGAGCCAAGTTTTAGTGCATATCCTTCATCTCCTACCAGATGTCCCTGTGGGAAATCATTCCTTGAAAACTTTAGGTATAGGTCACAGGTGTGCATATGTTGGAGTCGTGAAAACTGCTTGGGTGACCTGCACACACATTATAGATGATACTTTGTGCATTACAAACCCCTTTACAGTTAATGGAGTGATACCTTTTGCTGTTGATATAAGTCATTAGTTAGGGCCTTTATTTCAATGTAGGTGCATTCTATGGACCCAGTACCTCAGGGAAATGACCTATGACATAGAAATTTTGCATAGCGGCGGTTTTCTCATCTGTGGTACATAGAAACAAGATATGCTCTCCCACATGCTGCAGCAATAAATTGAAGAATTGGTGGAGAATTCTTGAGGCAGAAGTCTGTGAAACCCCCACTGTGTTCCTTGTAAGTCACTGGAAAGTCCCTGTAGCTAGTATATGTAAGGATATATTTACCTTAGTTTCCACTGGGATGGGTTTTCCATGATTCCTATGAGTCCTCAGATAAGGACAGCAGATGTCCACTTTTTGTTCTATAATATCCCCGTCCACCCTGTATAGCTCAAGTATTTCTATATCATGTAGTCCATGGTAAGTCAGTTGTGATTTGAACACCCTATGCCTTCTAGGCTGACATCTGCCTGAAGTACCAGCAGTAGCATCTTGTATGAAAGCCTGTAGCACATGCAGATTTATAGTGTTTGATGCAACCTGTAACATTTTTCAATGTGCCCCTATAGCTGTGTTCCAATATTTTTTTTTAAATCAGGGCTAAAGCTTATGTGATGTATTTGTGATTGTTTTATGTTTCTGAATCACATAGCCATGATGGTTTGCTTCATTAGCATGTACATTTTCAATTTATTAAGTTCCAAAATGTTTTTTTAATTTCCTCCATGCATTTGGTTATTCTAACTGTGGGCAACACTCTGTGTGATTATCTTTGCCCATAGTAAATTTACATTGTTATTTGCCTCTGCAGTACAACTGCAGTTCAGGTGTGCATTCTCAACAAAATATTTCACAAGGAAAATTTCCTGCAACCCTAAAGCCCAAATCCATTTAGCCTTTACAATTGTTTGCAATCTAGTTCCTCTAAGACTCCTAATCCTTTGTTCTCAAGTGGCATTTATTTGCAGTTTCTTGCATTATAATTCAGTCCACTTATGGGATCACCATATAGGTCTCTGTATATCCCTTTTTTGCTAGAAGCATAGCCATTTCCAGAACTCTATGTTAGGTGTCATCACTGAACAGGCTAGACCTTTTAAATTCTTCATAATGAGATGTCCAGCAAGATTAAGTTAAAATACTCTCATCCCTTGTGGTCACTACCATCTCTCCTGATATTTCATCTATTACAATCAGACCATGCACTCATTTTTTTATTGTTGCTATTGCACTCATCCCAATATGCTTCTTCTTACAATATCTTCTATCCTCTTGAAACCTAGTCCACTGCAGCCACAGATTTCAGATTCAGCTTACCTGTATTATATCCATTACTTAAACATTGATCTATATAATTTCAAGATCAGGTGCTGAGTGGCTCTTTTTTTCTGTGGCACAACCCAAACTTATTCTGTGTACCATATCAAGCATATTACTTTCCATTGTCGCAATTTTGACCTAGTAGGGCTTTCATGTTTTCCATTTTTTTCTAGGCGCAGACAATGGATTCCAAACTAAGAGCTAGCAGGTTAAGGTTCCCCATAGTTACTACTTTTACAATATTAACTAATCTTTTGACTGCTTTCAAACCTTTCATTATTCTCTATCCCATGATGTAGTAGGCAAAATAACATCTCAAGAACCATTGCAGAATAATGTGTGTGTATGTTGTACCTTTAAGAAGCGTTTCAAGGACAGCACACGCATATAAATAGCAAGCACATGCTAGCTTCAGTGCCATTTTGACAGTGCAGTCAGAGAGTGAGCATGTAGGAGTGTAATAGCTAGTTTGATTATAGGTTTATCTAACTTAAACTTGTTAAGCCTCAATCCTGATGTGTTTGTAGATAATAAAGCTGCTTGAACAGAACTCACAGAAGTTCATTTGTTTTATCCTGACCAGACAAGCGACAACCATTTCTCTCTTTTTTTATAGTTAGCATTTAAGTTCTTTATTTATATATATATATATATATATATATATATATATATATATATATATAAAATATGGTTCCTCTTCACAAGATCAAATGAATGGAAGCTCGAAATGCATAAGCTCGAGACCATAATCTCGAACTTCCATTCACTCGAAATTGTGAATGGGAAGTTTAGGGTTAGAAAAAAAAAGAGTTCAGTTACCTTTTTGCAGGGGGCTAGGTCCCTCTGCACCCTTGCAGCTGTCATCTAAGAGCTGTGCAATCGCACTATAGCGGAGGACTGGGAAATCTTCTGTTTTGCATTTATACATATAGTGCAGAACAGGATATTTCCCTTTCCTTTGCTGTAGTGCAATCTCCGAGTAGTAATATTTAAGTGGGGGGTGTGGGGGGTGCAGGGGGCAAAAACATTAGAAAGGTGTTTTATTTTTTTTATTTCCCCTTCACATTTTTGAGTTTCTGTAAACTCCAGATTCTGGCTTCGGGGTTATGAATTTCGAGTTTATAGGAATTTGATCTTGTGAAGGGGAACCATATATATTTTATATATATATATATATTTTTTTTTTTTTTTTACAAAGTAGTCCTCTGCTACCTTACACTCTGACCATGCCACTCCACCATAACCCCAGTAATCTCTCTCCTTATATATATCCTTGCAGTTACCATGTTCAGAGATCTGCACTTTGAGGTTCAGGGCAGTTACCATATTCCAAGATCTGCACTTTGAGGTTCAGGGTTTTGTTATTCTAGTAGTCTATCTGCCTCCCTATCTTATAAGAACCTTCAGTTTTCTAATTGTGCTCCTCAGACTGCTGAAACTGCACACCATCATGTCTCATTTGCTGCCTGTCTTAGTTCTATTGTCTTACACTTTGTCCTTCTCCTATCATCTTTGCCTCCTCGTCTCTTCTTGATTCGTCACTTTTTTTACATAATAGCCCTTCCACTTTCTAAATATCTTTTTTTTTTCATTTTATTTGAAGTGTTTTGGTATTCATTCACCCCTTAAAACTAGAGTTTTGTCTTTTTTTTCCAATCATCTCCACCTACCTGTTCAGGAGTAGATAGCCTGAGGAGCATGAGTTCTCATTCTTTTATATTCCCCCTTCTAATGATGTAAATCTTTGCTCATGGTAACGTTATTCCATTTACTTACTGAATTCCATGCTTTTTTCATTTCTTACTCTGTCAATGGCCACAACTCTGAGAAGGCTATCAACCTTGTGACCTTCTAATCTCTGAAGGCTATTAATTTTCTCACCTTCTGAAACATTCTTCCATATTTAATGCCCTTATAGATTCATAGACTATTACTAGGCTAACGGTTGTGGAGGGGGGGGGGTCTTTCTAAGTCTAGCCAAGTTTTCTCAAAAGAATAATGATGTCCCGTATCCAAATAGGACGTTAAGGGCCAGGCATTTATAAGCTACCGCTATCCTTAGAGGAAATGGTTGCAGGTTTGGTGTAAATTTCCTATTCTGCATCCACTGGTCTAGTTTGCACTAAAAATGAGTAACAGAAGAACTCAGCTTCACATGGATTGAAAGCCTGTTCCATACAAGGGGCAGTCTCTGGGACACATATCTGTCTCTCCAGTGTATTCTGTTTAAGTCACAGATAAAATTCAGGTCCCTAGACCTTGTATTTCTAGTGCTCTTTCACTATGAATATGTAGGAGATTCATAAGTGTGGAGTTTGGGGATACCTTGTAAGCCAGGTATAGATCATCCCTCAGCAATCTATAGGAGATGGATTTGAGGGAAATGGTTTTAAAGCAGTCTGTATAAGGCAGGTTTGTTATGTTTTGTATTCTTTTTTGTAAGGAACCTCTGAGGTCACTCTAGTTGCTGTATATACCTCACCAGGTGCATATCAAAGTCAGCACTGTACTTGGGTCAATAAGGCAGAGTACAGTGGAATAATGACCTCTTTGGACCTGTATGATATGCCCGTACTTAAAAGTTGAGCAACATAAAAGGTTTTCCTCAGCACTGTGCACTCTGCCTCTTCAGACATCTTCCTTTCTATAAGTCCTGTCTCTGAATACCTAGCAGACATTCAATGGCACTCACTGCAATACATTTTTCCTCACTTGACAGACCTCAAAATTAAAGACTCAGGAATGTTTTCTCACTTGTCATAGCAATAATTGGCTGATGAAAATGTTTTCCATATTATAAAATGTTGAAAAAAGTGGCAACATCCTAACTTACTTTTCATTAACTTATTAAAGAATTATGTTATGTTAAGTATCAGGACACCCTGAACTGATTGCCATTTACTTGTGACAGAATTATCTCATACACGTGCCATGGCATGTGTTGTTGTTGTGTCTTTCATCTTATCCCAGTTAGGGGACGCCACAGCAGAACTCTGGTCCGCTAATGTTTGGTAGTGGATTTTTACGTGCTGAGTTACCAGCCCTGACGCTCAACCTTCAACAAAGGCACGCCCATTCACGCATGCCTCCACACAGAAGACGCTCTAGCTGAGAATCGAATGCAACAATGTCTTGATGTGAGGCGACAACGCTACCGCAGCACCACTACCGTAGGCTTGTGCCATGGCATGTGTAATTATGGAAATTAATACATGGTTAGTGTTTGAATTGTGCTGTGATTTAATCAAGACCACTAGTTGACATTTCAATTGACCTTGTTACTGTTTTTTCTGTCTTAATGATTTTTTAAACGTGCATTCTGTGTATTTTTTTGTATATTTCTCTTCGAGTAATTGTTTATTTGAGCAATATATTAGGTAATGCAGTGGACCACCACACTTAATAAGTGTTCCGATAATATAGATCTGGTAACTGTCATCTATTTGTATACCTCTGTATCTACTGTTTTAGTTCCCATTTGTATAACTAAACATACTTTTTGCTGCCAAATATTCATACTTAAACATACAGCCAATAAAATATGCAGTTTCTTATACACTCTCAGATTATTTTACATGAACAAAATTACTGGTGGATATTTATTTCATAAGTATTACATCATACATTTAATCTAATACTTTATGATCGGCTATTATTCTGGACATATTATAATGTCTAGGTTTTAGAAACAGACACTTCATGCCATGACTTTTCTCCTAGTCATACTTTAGGTCTGTACTTTGCAAAATGCAACAATAGATATAAATATATAGATACACTGGGCATTGAGAGAGAGATAGGGAGAGCGAGAGAGAGAGAGAGAGAGAGAGAGAGAGAGTGACAAAGAATAAGAGAGGCATATCCCATATCCATAAGTCTTTTGCATATATGTATGCTATAAAATATGTTATGAAAATCTGTTCTATAGGAATTATACCACAGTGTTTCAGTCATGGAACTTTCCTCCATAGGTCACTGAATAAAAAGGACTATGCCCAGTAAAACCTTTCTGCTAAAAAAGGAGAAATTAATAAACAAATAAGTGCATTTAAACATTAAGAAGAACTCAGAAAAATATTGCTATAGCACTGCTTGTACTTCGATGTTAATCTCCAGTAATGCTATTCAGAGACATGAATGCATCTCAGTGAGCAAAAGTTCCTTCGTGACTCATTTGCATGTCTCTTTAATGGAGCAGTTTATGCAGTAGGAACAAATGCATTATATGTTTCTACAGCAAATGTATTTACAGATACAAACATTCACACACACACACACACACACACACACACACACACGCACACACGCACACACACACACACACACACACACACACACACACACACACACACACACACACACACACACACACACACACACACACACACACTTTCACACAGACCCCAGGACAGTCACACACACACTCACACACATATTCCATCACACATACACATTCACTTAGGCCCCAGGAAAGTCTCGCACACAGACACACACACATTCCACCACACATAAACATACACATAAACCTAAGGATAGTCTCTCACACACACACACACACACACACACACACACACACACACACACACACACACACACACACACACACACACACACACACACATACTCAACCTCACAATACTTACCTCCTGCAGTGGTGAAAAATCCATTCCTGTCATAGATTGCAATGGCTGAACATTGTAAAAAGACAGTGTCCATTCCTATCATTTTGCTCCAAAATATCATGGAAGAATTTGTTCAAGAATCATTTTGCTATATTATTTCAATCATGATGCACATCTCTGGGGCAGAGCACATAGTAATTAACATTAGTAGTTCCCTCAACTTTCACCTATTTGCATGCAGAGATATCTAGGAAGACTGCTGTAGCATTACTTGTTGGAACCTTCATACTGTTGTAACCCTACTTGCTGGAAACTTTATACTGGTGTAGTACTATTTGTAGGAGCCATCATAAAGCTGTAGCACTACTTGTGTGAGCCTTCATACTGCTGTATCACTAATTATGGGAACCATCATACTGCTGTAGCACTATTTGCGGGAGCCTTCATACTGTTGTAGCACTACTTTTGAGAGGCTTCATACCACTGTAGCACTACTTGCAAGACCTTTATACAGCGGTATCACTACTTACGAGAGCTTAGTAATGTTATAGCACTACTTGTGGGAGCCTTCATACTGTTGTAGCACTATTTATTTTATTTATTTATGTTGCATTTGTTAACCGGGCTAGTCTAGCTGGATATATTTCCATTTTCAGTAGAGGCCCGGGGAGAAAAGCTCCAAACAGATATACAAAGTATGAAATATTAAGCAAAAAAAGTGGAAGATCAGTGCAAAAAACAGCCAGTAAACAACCCAAAGCACAGAGTAGTGGAAGAGTCGAGCACCGGGCAGCTGAGATATTAAACCAAGTTTATTGTAGGTCACAAAATCCACAAGACGTCAAGTATGAAATATTGTTACATGGTAAATAAAGGATTAATAAAAAAATAGAGAAACATACAACAAGTAATTATTACATACTAAAGATATTAACACTTGAGAAAAGCAACAGTAAAAAATATTTACACTTAAGAAAGCAAAAACGAATGTAGCGCAGTAACAATCATGTGCAAGTATTCACATCGGGTGGAACGATGTCGGCAGTAAGTTAGTTAGAGTTTAAACAGTGCCAGTCTTGCTTACATGACTAAGCATTAAAATGTTTGGAAGTTTGGTTGGAAGAGGAAAAAACAGATGTGAAGAGGGTGGTTAGTCAGGGTTGCTACAAGGGCATAACCAGTACATTTGGAGGTGTTTTTAAGTTTTTGTTTAAAGAGTGGCAAGGATGTGATTAGAGTTAGTTCATTGGGTAGCAGGTTCCAGTTTTTTCCTGCTGCGTTAGTAAACAGAGAGTCACCAGCCATATTATTAGACTTTGTTATGCTGGCGAGGAGTTTGCTAGAAGAATGTAGGGAATTCAGATTTTTATAGGAGATTAAGAGCTTGGAGAGTATAGGGTTGTTATTGGGTTGGTAAAATATCTTGTGGGCAATTGTGGGTTGGGGTATTATCAGATGGTTTTGGAATTCCACTTGTTCCACAATTCTACTTGCAGAAGCCTTCATACTGTTGTAGCACTATTTGCAGGAACCTTCATACTATTGTAGCACTATTTGTGGGAGCCTTCATACTACTGTAGCACTACTTGTGAGAGCCTTCATACTGTTGTAGCACTATTTGCAGGAGCCTTCATACCATTGTAGCACTACTTGTGGGAGCCTTCATACCATTGTAGCACTACTTGTGGGAGCCTTCATACTATTGTAGCACTACTTGTGGGAGCCTTCATACTACTGTAGCACTACTTGTGAGAGCCTTCATACTGTTGTAGCACTACTTGTGAGAGCCTTCATACTGTTGTAGCACTACTTGTGGGAGCCTTCATACCATTGTAGCACTACTTGTGGGAGCCTTCATACTATTGTAGCACTACTTGTGGGAGCCTTCATACTACTGTAGCACTACTTGTGAGAGCCTTCATACTGTTGTAGCACTATTTGCAGGAGCCTTCATACCATTGTAGCACTACTTGTGGGAGCCTTCATACTATTGTAGCACTACTTGTGAGAGCCTTCATACTGTTGTAGCACTATTTGCAGGAGCCTTCATACTATTGTAGCACTACTTGTGGGAGCCTTCATACTATTGTAGCACTACTTGTGAGAGCATTCATACTGTTGTAGCACTATTTGCAGGAGCCTTCATAATTTTGTAGCACTACTTGTGGGAGCCTTCATACTGTTGTAGCACTATTTGCAGGAGCCTTCATACTATTGTAGCACTACTTGTGGGAGCCTTCATACAATTGTAGCACTACTTGTGAGAGCATTCATACTGTTGTAGCACTATTTGCAGGAGCCTTCATAATTTTGTAGCACTACTTGTGGGAGCCTTCATACTGTTGTAGCACTATTTGCAGGAGCCTTCATACCATTGTAGCACTACTTGTGGGAGCCTTCATACTATTGTAGCACTACTTGTGAGAGCCTTCATACTGTTGTAGCACTATTTGCAGGAGCCTTCATACTATTGTAACACTACTTGTGGGAGCCTTCATACTATTGTAGCACTACTTGTGAGAGCATTCATACTGTTGTAGCACTATTTGCAGGAGCCTTCATAATTTTGTAGCACTACTTGTGAGAGCCTTCATACTGTTGTAGCACTATTTGCAGGAGCCTTCATACCATTGTAGCACTACTTGTGGGAGCCTTCATACCATTGTAGCACTACTTGTGGGAGCCTTCATACTACTGTAGCACTACTTGTGAGAGCCTTCATACTGTTGTAGCACTATTTGCAGGAACCTTCATACTATTGTAGCACTATTTGTGGGAGCCTTCATACTACTGTAGCACTACTTGTGAGAGCCTTCATACTGTTGTAGCACTATTTGCAGGAGCCTTCATACCATTGTAGCACTACTTGTGGGAGCCTTCATACCATTGTAGCACTACTTGTGGGAGCCTTCATACTATTGTAGCACTACTTGTGGGAGCCTTCATACTACTGTAGCACTACTTGTGAGAGCCTTCATACTGTTGTAGCACTACTTGTGAGAGCCTTCATACTGTTGTAGCACTACTTGTGGGAGCCTTCATACCATTGTAGCACTACTTGTGGGAGCCTTCATACTATTGTAGCACTACTTGTGGGAGCCTTCATACTACTGTAGCACTACTTGTGAGAGCCTTCATACTGTTGTAGCACTATTTGCAGGAGCCTTCATACCATTGTAGCACTACTTGTGGGAGCCTTCATACTATTGTAGCACTACTTGTGAGAGCCTTCATACTGTTGTAGCACTATTTGCAGGAGCCTTCATACTATTGTAGCACTACTTGTGGGAGCCTTCATACTATTGTAGCACTACTTGTGAGAGCATTCATACTGTTGTAGCACTATTTGCAGGAGCCTTCATAATTTTGTAGCACTACTTGTGGGAGCCTTCATACTGTTGTAGCACTATTTGCAGGAGCCTTCATACTATTGTAGCACTACTTGTGGGAGCCTTCATACTATTGTAGCACTACTTGTGAGAGCATTCATACTGTTGTAGCACTATTTGCAGGAGCCTTCATAATTTTGTAGCACTACTTGTGGGAGCCTTCATACTGTTGTAGCACTATTTGCAGGAGCCTTCATACCATTGTAGCACTACTTGTGGAGCCTTCATACTATTGTAGCACTACTTGTGAGCCTTCATACTGTTGTAGCACTATTTGCAGGAGCCTTCATACTATTGTAACACTACTTGTGGGAGCCTTCATACTATTGTAGCACTACTTGTGAGAGCATTCATACTGTTGTAGCACTATTTGCAGGAGCCTTCATAATTTTGTAGCACTACTTGTGAGAGCCTTCATACTGTTGTAGCACTATTTGCAGGAGCCTTCATACCATTGTAGCACTACTTGTGGGAGCCTTCATACTATTGTAGCACTACTTGTGAGAGCCTTCATACTGTTGTAGAACTATTTGCAGGAGCCTTCATACTATTGTAGCACTACTTGTGGGAGCCTTCATACTATTGTAGCACTACTTGTGAGAGCATTCATACTGTTGTAGCACTATTTGCAGGAGCCTTCATAATTTTGTAGCACTACTTGTGGGAGCCTTCATACTGTTGTAGCACTATTTGCAGGAGCCTTCATACTATTGTAGCACTACTTGTGGGAGCCTTCATACTATTGTAGCACTACTTGTGAGAGCCTTCATACTGTTGTAGCACTATTTGCATGAGCCTTCATACTATTGTAGCACTACTTGCATGAACCTTCATACTGCTGTAGCATTACTTGCTGAAAACTTTATGCTGCTGTTGTACTATTCAAAGTCAAAATCAAAATAATTTATTGTTGATCAGATATACAGAGCAGTGCAAGCTGAACTAAATTACATTGCTTTTGTCCCCATGCAAGATATAAAAATGAACACATAGTTTAAATTGCAGGAGTCTTCAAAAAGCTGTAGTACTACTTGTGTGAGCCTTCATACTGCTGTAGCAGTATTTGTGAGAGGCTTCATACTGTTGTAGCACTGCTTGAGAGAACCTTCATACCGATGTATCACTAAGTATGGGAGCCTTCATACTGCTATAGCACTACCTGAGTGAACCTTTATACTGCTGGAACCAAAGCAAAAAAGAAACTGGCAAAAACACCACCTTCAGGAGACCAGGTCCAAAGAAGCAACTAATAATGAGCTTTAACGCAATTTTTAATTTTAAAAACAATTTTTAATTTTAAAAACACACCAAATAGCGTTTTTGCTACTGATCATACAGTAGCTTCATCAGAAGTAAAACCAAGTTGGCGCCAAAGTCCATTTAAAAAAGTTTAGAAGGTGACGTCACCATTTTAAAACATGGACTTGCGCAAATAAGATTAGCAAGCAATTAAAAAACAAAGGGCAACCCAAAAGTTACGGCGCTTAGCTAAGAAAACATTCCAATGCTAGTAAAGGACTTCTACTGTCCAAGTATTCATATAATATTTTATGATGTAAATTAACCTTATTCCAGGCTTTCCATGTTAACAGAATTAAAGCAAGTAAACTATTTCTTGCACTGGAAAGTATGTATATAAGTAAGTATATATACAAGCGTAGCACCCGGCTAACAACTCCTTTCCAGAAAAAATTCAAATAAAAACAGTTGACATGAGTTTAAAAATGTGCCAGTACATAACATTGTTAGAATTCAAAATATTTGTAGAATTAAAAGAATTTTTTATGTTTATGCAAAAACTATAACAGTCCACAAGTGAAAGGAACTCCAAGAGACATGTAACAGGACCATCAATGAAAAGTTTACATTGTATAAAAAACTTTATACTGTATACAGAACTCCATATGTGCCTACAGAGAAGTCAATGTAGGGTAGTACCTTAATTGTTACTCTATGGTTTTAGAACTATAGAAATATTATACTATCATGAAAAAATTTTAAGAATTTTTAAAATGTAAGGCAGTCCTCAAAATGGGAAACTGCATAAGTCTTGTTATTCTTACATCAGTCTGTTACTTACACTGTTTTAAACCCACTAACTTCATGTATACCCCCAAGGGAGGTAGTTCAAGTTATTCCTATATAGATGTCATAGGACCAAAGTTAATATTAATAAAAAACCAAGGTAATCAAAAAAATAAGTAGTAGTTATCTCATACTTCATACTGTTGTAGCACTGCTTGAGAGAACCTTCATACCGATGTATCACTAAGTATGGGAGCCTTCATACTGCTATAGCACTACCTGAGTGAACCTTCATACTGCTGTAGCACTATTTATGAGAGCTTTCATACTGCTGTCTCACTAATTATGGGAGCCTTCATTCTACTGTATCACTATTTGCAAAAGCCTCAATAATGCTGTAGCACTACTTGCAGGAGCCTTCACATTGTTGTAGCATGACTTGCCTTCACACTGCTGAAACACTACTTTCAGGTCTATATCATAAAACTGAACATTTAGGTTGTCAAACACCTAAACGTCAACACCTAAACAGGAAAAGCTGAAAACCGCAAACTGCCACTTCCGTGAATTTTTCACAGGGAAAATATTTTCTTGGCCATTATTGGGAATTTGCTCATTTCCCCAATGTAAACCGATCTTGTAGTTGGTATATTTAGTTAGGGGAGATGTCGGGGGCAACATCCCCCACTTCATTAAGGTTTAAAAGTTTGTTTTCCTGTCCGCTGGCCAAGCAAATTTTCTCCCTGTGAGAAAATTTCACTGTTTAGGTGTCGATGTTTAGGTGTTCGACAACCTAAACGTTTGATTTTATAATATAGACCCCTATTTTCAGGAACCTTCATACTGTTGTAGCACTACTTGTGGGACCCTTCATAATGCTGTAGCACATCTTGCAGGAGCCTTCATTACACTGTAGCACTACTCCAGTCTTTGAATTCTTCCCTCATAAAACACTGAGCTCGCCTGGAAACAGGATTGTATAGTGCAGCAATTGTGCTTCTGAATATCCCCAATCATAGAGCTCAACTGTTCCCGCTTTTGTAGAACTTCTCTAATTTTGTGTGATTTTTTTTGTCCTGCCCCTCATCAAATTTTTGATTTTCTGATCAATTATTAAGTGTTGCCATCATCCAATAACAACAGTCATCAGTGTTCCACACTGCTTGTGAGTCTTTGAAATTGCATATTGAGTCAACTTCTTTTGTCCTATTAATTATCTCAGTGAATTAGATCAGTATCTAAAACTTGTTCTTGATTATGTGACTGCCTCTGATTGTTTGGGGTATTTTCCTTGATTACTGAGCAGAAAAGTTAAGAGCTATGCCTACTGGTGTATTAACATTTGAAAAAATATAAATAAACAGTAAGCACGTTCAAAGAATGGGTATTTGCTAAAAAGTTAACTTTTGATTGTGTTAGTTCCTGCTGATATCTGGAATAATTTTCAAACGTTTTGCAGGTTTTGACATGGTTATCATCATTGTTCTAGCTTGTGGTTGTAATAGCTTTATTGCTCAATAGTTTGCTATTGATATCTCTCTAGCCTCAGAGAGGGTACTACAAACAGAATGGGGAGAATTTGAGGCTATCTGTTCAATTATCTAAGTTTACCTTTGTGTTGCATATAAGTTTTTGTTAGGTCAGATGGAATTTTCATTGAAATATTTAATATTCATGTTTGGTTTCTTTGTCAGTTATTGCTTCATCATTTTCAGATCTTCTGCATTTTTTCCATTTTTTATTTATCATATTCTTGATAGCCTGTTACTGTTATATTGTAATTTCCTATATCAGGGTTTGTTCCTTCTATGTTCTATTTTGCTCAGTGCTTGTTACAGTATTTGTTGGCTATGGCATAGTGCTACCCATAAGTGTTTCATATTGTATTGTAGGATTTTCTTCATATTTAATTAGAGCTGCTCGGAGATTGCACTGCTGCCCTGTGAGCAACTCAGTTGTGCATTGTGAAGCACTGACACCATTTTCTGCCCCTAGCCCTCCATGGAATAGCCACTTTTTGTTAGTCTTACAGCAAAACCTGATCCATCTAGCCCACTCCTCACTAGTTATTTCAGTATATACCTGGCATAATGGGCAGACAGTGTCCCACCATTTCTCCAGCCAGCCTGATTCACATGAGCATCCTGAGGCAATGTAGCAATTGCCTCATGTACACTGACAACCAGTTACTCCTAAAACAAAAAAATAACATGTGAGAGATGCATCTATACTATAAATTTGGAATCAGTTCTCTCACATAGAAACAAACCAGATATCAAACAGGTTGTCAGCACACACACACTTCACCTCTTGCACATAACAAGTTCACAGCACATATGTGGAGGTACTATCTGGAAGCCTACCTAAAGATCTAAGACCTCCCAAGTGCAAACCTACTGCACACCCTGCAGACCCAACAGAATCCACTACACATAATAATAATACACACAGCAGTCTCTCCACCAATAAGCCCCTAAGGCAAAACACCTCAAAACCAAATGACTTGGTCATATGTGACTCCATGGTGAGACACACAGATGTCCCCCTCACCAGGTTGGACAAGGAGAAGGTCACATTCAGCTGCTTGTCAGGTGTCAGGATCCGTCAGATCATGCATGCAATTAAGTCTCTCAACAAGTACCTTTATGACTCTGTCATAGTCCAAGTTGGAGTGAATGACTTAAGACATATCTCACTGGACTATATGAAGAGAGATATGACTGAGCTCTCAGATTATTTGTCCCAGACAGGTATGTTCCTAGCCATAAACATCATTCTACTTTCACCCAAGATGATGCCTCAATAAAAACAAAAAAATGATTGACTTTAACAATTGGCTTAGCCTCTGGGGTCAATCCAGGGGATCCAGTGTCTGTCAACCTGGAAAGATATGGTTGACAGACCGCACTGCTTTGTCAGAGATGGTCTTCACCTGTCACCTCTTGACTTTCGGTTTCTGGGAAAGGTACTTGCCTCTCCCATAGTGCCTTTTTTTAGGCATTGTCATAACAACAAAATTTCTGATGTAAAAAAATCCAATAGAGACAAACTCATGATTATACTGCTTAATGCTAGAAGTCTAAATCGGAAACTGCACTCACTGGAACCAGGAGACATGGTTTAAGGCTGCAGACAGCACCCTGGCCATGCAATGCTATAATGCCTTCTACACATTAAGACCTCAAAACAAGCATGAAAGAACCAAATTCAAACAGTACGACCCCCTAGAGCTACTCCAAGTCCAACTAACTGTAGGTAAAACCCCCTTACATATCGCTGTTAGCTATAGGTCCCCCACCATGAACCATGAGAACCCCCCTGCCTACCTGGACCTACTTGAGTCATTCACTATACAGCCAAACACCTTGGTCTCTGGTGATTTTAACTATGCTTCCATCAATCGGGAGTCATATACAAGCACAAACATGCTTGTCCTAAGGTTCTGGGACTTTGTTAATACAAATGCTCTGGAACAGATAGTCGGTACCCCCAGAAGGGGCTCGAATGTCCTAGACTTAGTACTCACAAACATAGGGTCTCTGCATTATCCCCCTGTGTGTTGCCCTCCCAGGTAAGGTCTGATTATAAATAAATCTCATTCAAAGTAATGATCATATCTGACCTCAAGAGCAAAAAGGATGAAAAATTTCTCTAAAGCAAACTGTAGCCTCCTAAGTGATGGCATAAATAGTTTCACCCCCCTTGTTACCACTGTCAACAATAACTCCTATACAGGGGTGTACACAAATGCCCTCTATAAACACCTATACAAATGTATAGATTTGGCAACAGATTAAAACAAGATCCCAACAAGAAAGAAAAAAAACAAAAAAAAAAAAAACAAGCCACCCTGGTGAACATCAAGCATAAGTAGGTTATAAAAAAGAGGAAGAAACTGATGCCTAAGAACAAGAGAGAACCGACTCAGCCTAGGAAGGACACCTTCCACAGTTTGAACAAGCAAATCACATATCCTGTAATCCTCTAAAGTCAATTATGAAGCTAAACTAGCAACCCTAGCTAAGGATAATCACAAGTCATTCTTTAGCTACATCAGAAATCTAAAAAGGAAGGCCCGACTTTGTGCTAAATGAGTAGTGGACAGTGCCACTCATACTGACCCTGAGGACATCACCAACCTACTAGCAGACAGATTTGGTGCAAACTTTACCCCCCTGTCTCCACCACATATACCCCAGAGCATACCTGCCACCAGTCCTCTACCTAGTACCTCCAAAGAGTAGGTCATAACTGCACTTTCCATGGCCAAAAACACAGCCTTTATGGGACAGGATAACATCCCAGGCTGCCTACTAAATGGTATAAAACAGGACCTAGTGGAACCACTTGGCACTCTCTTCAACCACAGTCTAAGTACTGGTTTTGTCTAAGTAGAGTGGAAAACAGCAACAGTAATTCCGTTTTACATGGGGGGGTCAATCAACTGACCCTGAAAACTAGAGACTAATAAATAACCTGCCTTATCTGCAAGGCCATGGAGATAATCATCATGGACCTTATCAACAAAGATATAGGTGACTTTCAAACTCTTGACCTGCTCCAATCTGCCCTCATTAAGGGTAGATCATGCTTATTAAACCTGGCAGGCTTCTTTGAGAATGTCACCAAAGCCCTGGATGAAGGCAAAATGATACATACAGTCTATCTTGATTTAGCCAAGGCTTTTGACACAATCCCCTACTCAGGCATCATTGAGAAAGTCATCCAGCTGATAATTAACCCACCTGTCAATAGATGGGTAGCCATCTGGCTCACCGACAGAACACATGCAGTTGGAGTTGGGGATTCCACCGCTACCAGCAGAGCAGTTACCAGTGGTGTACCACAAGGATCTGTGTTGGGCCCCCTACTGTTTGGAATCTATTTCTCAGAAGTCCAGGTGAAAATAGATGGCCTGTGGCTTTCCAGGTTCATCACTGACTGCAAATTGGGTGCAATCATTGAATCCCCCCAATGATTTTGACATACTACAAAAAGGGCTTACACAAGCAGATGACTGGTGCCAAAGACACAGACTTAAACTAAACTTAAAGAGTGCATTATCATCCCTTTGGACAGAGGGGAAGTCCCTGCAAATTACAATATTAACAGTACCCCCTTAGCTCAAATCCTGTGGTGGGAGATTTGAGACCACAGGTTGATAGCAGCCTTAACTTTGATCACCATGTGTCCATAGTGGTAAGGAAAGCTTTCTGTGTTATACATTTCATAAGTAAGGGCAGCACATCCAGAGCCAAGAATGTTATAACTCCCCTGTACTCATCCCTTATCAGACCACTAATAGAGTACAATGCTTCCTTCCACATGTACCTCATCAGACACCTGCAGCAGCTGGAGAGACCCCGGAGGTTTCTCTCTAAGAAAATTAAGGGCCTTCAATGCATGACCTACAAGGACAGACTGAAAGCCCTGTCATCGTACTCTGTATCTTATAGATTGCGAAGAGGTGACTTGTCCCTGGCCTACAGAGCAGTCTCAAACCTTGCACTAATGAAAATGCTGCACATCCACAAGTCAAATGGGACAAGAAACAGTCACTCTAGGGATCATAACCTAGGCTGCGACATTAACAAGACATGCTGGAGAGACAGATATGTCTCCTAGAGATAGCCACTCCTCTGGAACAAACTCCCAGTTCACATAAAACGGAAGTCCTCAATGACCCTATTTAACCATAACTTAGACAACTGGAATGGAAACTGTAAATTTACCCTAGAGGGGTCACCTATGTCCCTCTTGGATATGGCCAGTCACTGCTGATCATAGACTCATACTGCAAATATAGACAATACAACTTGGTCAAAAAGGGAACAAGGGTGTAACATAGCTAGGCTTATAAAGGCCCTAGGGCTAGTAGCCTAGTAACCTCAAAAGTATAAAAAGTATGCTGGAATAAAAATAGAGTGGCACAATAACAAGAAGCTACTAAAAAAACATAAAAGTACCAAAGCTAACATAGCTGAAAGTAAAACAAAAAACTTTAATGCACACAAAAGAGAGTAAGCTGTTTCACTGTGTGCTCTCACCACTTCATCAGACTGTTCTCAACTAGTAACAAAAACACTTAAATAGCATAAGTTAATTAATCAATTAAGGCACTAATAAAAGCATCAATTATCTGAAAGAAAAATGTCACAACTGAAAAAACAGGCAAATTAAACATATATAAAGCATAAAAAAATATATAAAAAACAATCCTATACTTAGTGTTTGAGAGGTCTAGCTTTTAAAAAAGGCTTAAGAGAGACAACTTCATTAAGACCTGATGTATTATCAGCATTAAGAGACAGAATTAATTTTTGCTCTGCAGATTCTGTGCCATTCCTAAGGTCTCCCCCTCTTAGACCCTCAGGAGTGATCTGTAGCACAAGAAATTTAAAATGATGTTCCTGTCCATGGCACATAATATGCTTAGCAAGAGCATTAGTGTCTTTCCTTTTTCTAATGTCTCTCTGATGTTCCAACACCCTGTCTTTGAGTTGTCTATTACCCAAGCCTACATAAAAAGTATGACAAACAGTACAGTAACTAAAATAAACAGTGTTCTTAGTCCTGCAATCAGCATAAAAGTTTGTATCTATTTTGAAGTGCATGTTAAGGTGCATTTAAGTAGGATTGGAGTGTATAAACTTGCAGGCTGTGCAATTCCTGCATTTAAAAGTGCCATGCCTCTCTGACTGTAAAACCTTGTTAAAAGTAGAAGTATTACAGCACAATTGCCTTTTCAAAGATTTGAACGTGAACCTAACAGGGCAATGAAAATGGAGGTAAACAGTTTGGTTTTTAATATTTCCTCTGTACAGCTTACTGCCACACAGTTAGCATTGCTGAACAAAGGTCTATCATTCACCACTGCCAGAGAAGCTGAGCTAACTAGTGTCTTCACTGATCTTAAATTGTTTGGTAGGACTCTTACATTAAAAGCTATGCTACTTGACCCTGTTAATATTGACTCTGCTTCCTTTAGAAAACCCAGCACTTTTATTCCACCATCCAATGCTAAGATAGAGACCTTTATTCAGACTTGAGAGAAACAAACAAGAAGAGAGTTTGAATTCAATAGAAAGAAGAGATACTTTAATCTTAATCATGATGAATATGCAGCCCTCAATGAACTCAAGAACTTGAGATCCTTAGAGATTTGACCAGCAGATAAGCGTGGTGGAATTGTTGTGCTAGACAAGGACTTATATCAAACACAAATGCATAAATTGTTGTGTGATGACACCACTTATGTTTGTATTTCTAAAACTACTGTTTATGGTATGATCGAGAAGATGTCTTTCTTTATTTTTGATCTACTTATGAAGGTTATGACTGATAATAAGTTGATTAAATACTTTGATGTACAGCAAACACTCATACCAATTATTTATGGCTTACTCAAGGTACATAAAAATCGAACATTGTCGCCCATGCACCCGATAGTGTCTAGGAAAGGTTGGGTAACTGGGCCACTTTCTATCTATATCGAAAAGAATTTACATTCTCTGCTAAACACTTGTGAGACCATCCTAAAAGACACTAGGACCTTCCTACAACGATTATATGTGGCCACTTCTGATTTGAGTGCTGAGTATTTTTTAGTGACAACGGATATACAGTCACTCTTTAATGTGATCCCCAATATTTGGGGCATAGAAAATGTTAGGAAATGTATGCATGCCAATCACTGTTTTACTGAGGACAAGATCAATTTAATTTGTGCCCTTTTAGAAGTGGTTTTAGAAAACAATCTCTTTTTGTTTGAAAATCATTTTTATGCACAAAAGGTTGACATGGCGATGGGCACAGCTTGTGCCAACAGCTACACCAACCTTGTGTTGCTACAATGGGAGAAAGGATGTTTTACTTCAAGCTGAAGGCTTCTCTGAACATATTTTATGGTATGTAAGATTTGTGGACGATATTTTTTGTTGTGAAGAGGGTCAGTTGAGAGTCACATGCAGTTTATAGAGTTTTTACGTCAGTCTACAGATTTTTTAAGATTTACTTTTAAATATTTTTTTGATTAAATTGAATTTCTTGAAGTTAAGGTGAACAAAACTGATTTGACTAGCCTAGTAACTAGTATTTGTGGGAACCCCACAAGAAAGAATAATCTGCTCCATAGAGATAGCATGCATCCTAGGCATGTTACCTGTAATGTTGTTAAGGGGCAGGTGTACAGGGTCATGAGACTCCACAATAATGAGGCCTTGGAGAATTTGAAAATGGATTTTATAGATAGACGCTATAAGGAAAAGGATATTGACAGTTGCATTACTGATGCATATAAGGAGAGAGGGGGCAAATATAGGCCATGTTACCCTGCTGAATCTAACACTGAAGACATAGCTACAGAATAAAGGACAGGATTGATTAGGTTTCCCCTCACATACTCTTCTGATGTTAGTAGTATATGTGACATTGTTAAAAGGAACTGGGACATTTTGGATACTGTAGATGAATTAAGAAATGCCATAGACACTGTTCCACACTTTTCTTTTAAAAATAAATCTTGGAAAAGACATTTGTGCTATAATACTTCTACTTTTAACAAGGTTTTACAGTCAGAGAGGCATGTCACTTTTAAATGCAGGAATTGCACAGCCTGCAAGTTTATGCACTCCAATCCTACTTACATGCACCCTAACATGCACTTCAAAATAGATACAAACATTCATGCTGATTGCAGGACTAAGAACATTGTTTATTTTAGTTACTGCACTGTTTGCCATACTTTTTATGTAGGCCTGAGTAATAGACAACTTAAAGATAGGGTGTTGGAACATCAGAGAGACATTAGAAACAAGAAAGACACTAATGCTTTTGCTAAGCATATTATGTGCCATGGACAGGAACATAATTTTAATTTTTTTGTGCTAGAGATCATTCCTGAGAGTCTAAGAGGGGTAGACCTTAGGAATCGCACAAAATCTGCAAAGCAAAAATGGATTCTGTCTCTTAATGCTGATAAGATACCAGGTCTTAATGAAGTTGTCTCTCTTAAGCCTTTTTTAAAAGTTAGACCTCTCAAACACTAAGTATAGGATTGTTTTTCATATATATTTTTTATGCTTTTAATGTTTCATTTGCCTGTTTTTCAGTTGTGACATTTTTCTTTCAGATAATTGATGCTTTTATTAGTTCCTTAATTGTCTAATTAACTTGTGCTATTTAAGTGCTTTTGTTACTAGTTGAGAACAGTCTGATGAAGTGGTGAGAGCACACTGTGAAAGCACTTACTCTCTTTTGTGTGCATTAAAGTTCTTTGTTTTACCTTCAGCTGTGTTAGTTTCGGTACTTTTTTGTTTATTTAGCCTGGTAACCTCCTATGAACCTAAGATGTCTTTTATGGTTTGGAAGATAAATATGTATTTCTTCAGACATTGATGGAATAGTTTAACTGCCTACTCTCTCTGTTTTGTGTTGCAGTTTCATTTCTTTCTTAGGGTATTGCAGTTTTCTATTATTCCTTTTTTCTGTCATCAAGATTTGTTTTTCTGGTTTTCTTCTCAGGTTAATTCTCTGCTTGCAAGTTTTGGGATGCAAGTAGAAACATTTGCCTTTCTCTTTTTGTGTGTGAGTGTGCACGCGCGCATGTGTGTGTGTGTGTGTGTGTGTGTGTGTGTGTGTGTGTATACATGTGCCTTTCTCTTTGTGTGTGTGTGTGTGTGTGTGTGTGTGTGTGTGTGTGTGTGTGTGTGTGTGTGTGTGTGTGATTATGTGGGTTTCAGACACTGGTAGTAGTCAAAGACATTATCGTCATAGTGCCAGTTGGACTTCTCTGGAGAGCTCTAGTAGAACCAGAGCAATAAAAAGCACTTCAGAGACATGAAAGAGTGACGCATAACAAAAGCTCATTAGTAGCTCATTAACGTGTCTCCTAATGGAACACAGTACAAGTAGAAGAAAACACACTAGTGTTCCCCCATAAACTCACATAAAGCTGTTGCACATGGACAGGTCTGGGGAAGAGCACATAACTACTCTGCATTAGCTGATCCCTAAGCCTGGCAGCTGCAAATTTCTCCAGTGAGATCACTGTAGAGCTACATGATGCAGCACTCTCACCATTGCAATGCAACTGCAGTCTTTGAATTGTCCCTGCATAATGCTTAGAGAAATCAAATGGGAAACAGTATTACACAGTGCAGCATGTGTTTCTGAATTCTCCCTATTGCACTTGCTTGTGCTACTAGTTTCTTTTTAGTGCTTTTTTACTCTTTCGGTACTCTTCGTTTGGCTTTTGTACATTTCCCTCTGTTTTCTCTCTTTTCTTTCAGACTACAGTGTGTGTAGATTTGAGATGCCTCATTGTTTTCTGCTTCTGAAATAGATGATTTATTTTATTATTTATGTTTTATGCATCTATGCTTAATTAATTTACCTTTTTTCTTCACTTCAGGCTGCTACATATTCATTTTGTTTTGCTTTGTTGACGAGTAGTTGTGTACATGTTGGTAAATGGAGGCTGTGCTTGGACTGGAGTATACATTTGTTCAGTTCTTTAAAGTTTATGAGGTGCTATGTTGTTTCTTCAGTATTTTAATTATTTTCTCTCGCTAGTTACATTACATCAACATGTTGCCTACAGATGCCTTTGGCTGTTGTGGATTTTGCAAGCTTTTTTTTTTTTTTTTGGTTTATCCTACTGTTTGGATACTTGAGTTGGCTGATTTGCATTTAATAAGTCATACAAGAAGACATAAAAATGTTAATCAAATATGCTGACAAACAGTTGACCACTTCTAACCTTCATCTAAAGAGAAAGAAAACTGAGGAGGCTAATTCTTTGGTAGTACCTGTGACAGAATGATTACATTAAAATTTTAACAAGTGGAGTAGAGATGTTTATGATGTCAAATGTGAACTAATTTTTAACACTAATATATCACTGGAATATATACATGGAATCCACTTTTTGTCATGGGACAGGTTTGTTTAATGACAACAAAAGGAAGCAGATCATTTTGGTGCAAAACTGGGATAATAAAATTATCCACTAAATCAAATAGAATTAATGCAGAGGATTAAGGCTATTATTAAGGAGCTGCTTTCTGTATTCCAAATCTTGATTTTTTTCAGCCTTCATTTACCTACCATGTGATTCTGAGCATGCCATTTAACCAGACAGACTGCTTCCCAGTAACCCCCGAAAAGGAAACTTGTATCCAGTGGGCTTAGCCTGTTAACAAATAAACAAAATAGTAAATCTACACATTAGATGACATTTTAGGCAGTGATCATCATGGGCAACAAAAAACATCACTCTGATCATAATGTAGTGTATGTTCATTTAGTGGGAAATCTGTGTATTTACCTCTTAAATGATAAAAAGAAAGTTCAAAAATAAATCACAAATTTGATGGCGTATGGTCTGTTAATGCCGCTTAGTTATCTTTTGCTAAATAATCTCATCCAGAAGGAAAAAGTCACATATTCTTTGCTTCAAGCAGGGATTCCATACATACACACCTAAGTGTGCTGTTCTTTGTATGAGATGCCTAGTAGCTACAAACCTGTTGTTGGTTTGCCGGCCATTCCCTATTGTTTATCATCAGGGCACCATTTTTTTATGTAACATAGGAAATGTATTCATCAAGGGCCACAGGCACTGAATTTGTTGATGAAACAGTGAAATGCAAGGTTGTTTGCTCGCATCAACCTCTGCATTAGCAATAGCTGTCTTTAATGTAGAATTGTTCAGATGATTTGTATTTCTGCAGGGGTGTGTATATTGACTGATATAGATGGATAATAATGTCAGGAGCCTTTTATGGTTAACACGTTCCAAAATGGGCAGTTTTGTCATTATTGGTTCATATGTTTTGTTTCATAGCTTACTGGAAAAAAATGTTCAAAACTACAAATTTAAAACATACTCTAACAAGTGTTGCTGTATTAAAAAAGGAATATAACTTAATACAATCAGGAAGGTAAAGCAAAGAACACATGCATTTATACATGGTTCTAAAAATGTGTGCAGGGGGCCCATGGTTTGAAAGCAACCTAAAGGTATACTTAATCGACCACTGGCCAAATGCATTTTCAATTAATGTGAGTTTCTAGGGCAGAGAAGTTTACTGTTGCTCATGTTTTTTTCATTGTGGCATTGTATTGTTTTGTTTAGCAAATAACAATCAATATTTGTGTTATACAATTTGAAATAAACATTTTAAATTAAATCCAAACATCTGTAATCATTGTAAAAGTAAAGAAGAAAATTGTATGCACACTAACAGGTTTTAACAGTGTTTATGGTAACTGGGGATAGATAATCATGTAATGGCACACTGGAGTTGCTATGTGGGAGTGGGAGGTGGGCTTGATTCACTACTCTGCCTAGGGCCCCTTTTGACCATGTTCCTCTGCAGGAATGTAATAGTTTGCTTTCTTCCTAAGAATGTCTGGCAGCTTACAGCCCTAAACTGCAGATACAAAAGACACTTATAAGTGTTACATGCATCACGAATTTATACCATTTAGTGCAACATAACTCTTCATTACCAATCCCCAGTATACAAAAAAAAGTCTGCATAAACAGTACTGAACAATAAGGCATTTCCACAGCAGGACCATTATTTTGCCATTGTTATACACTTAGGTACTTCTGATGCCTTAATTCTCTCATGCAAACGTCTATAAGCTTGTCTGCCATGTTCATGACAGCATAACATTTTGTTTTGTCTACATTCTTTATCTTCTCTTCTATCAGACGACTCTTCTCTATATTTTGTCATCATGTTCCATTTCAAGGAAAATCTTGATACCTAAAGTGCCATGCATAGAAACAAAAAGACACAGTGGATGGAGAGAAGCTTTAGGCATTCTCACTTGCTGCTAGAACTTTCAGAAACGCATTCATTAATGCATGTAGGACCTTGGAGACTGTGCACACCTACTGTTACGTAGCACACTCACAGTGGCCCACAGAGATACCAGTACATTCTTAAAAAAATAAAAAACAGTAAATAGTTAAATTGAAAATTTGCATTCATTTAAACAAGGAAATCTAGCAATTTACAAGACTTGCTTTTGAAGGTTGTGCATTAGGCCCGGCAAGCCAGTACGTAAAAATCTACTGCCAGTCATTAGCAGACCGGAGTTCCGCTGTGGCGACCCCTAACTGGGAAAAGCCGAAAGACAGTATAAGACTTGCTTTTGAATATACTAAAGTCTTTTCAACTTTCTGTAATACAGTGGTCTACTACAATTGTTCACATGCTATATGCTCACAAAACACTTGTTCCTTGCCACTTGCTAAAATTAGCAAGTGCTCAAACTTCTACTAACTCAGTCTCACATAACTCCTGATAGGTTTGTAGGTTCATAGGTGTGTACTAGGCTAATGGCCCTGGAGCCTTTACAAGCTTAGCCCATAGAAGTTCTCTAGCATCGTGCCGCCTGATGTTAGTTCCTAGTGCCTTTATCAAGTAGAGCCACTGGAGAGATCCCTGGTGTGAACTTTCTATTTCCCATCCACTCATCAATTTTTCTCTTGAAGAGGGTCAGTGAGGTGCTCTGCTTGACATGTATGGGAAGTCTATTCCACAGCATAGGCATTTTCTGGGTTACAAACCTGTCCCTCCAGCATGTCCTATTTACTGAGGTAATGAGGTTGAGGTCTCTGGAGTGTGTGGTGTGGAGGCTTGGGATTTCTTTAGATGTAGCATTTCTAACAGAGCTGGGTCAGACATGGCTTTGCAAGTCAAGCATAGATCACCTCTTAGTAGACGATATGAGATGGAGAATAGCTGGGAGTTTTCTTAGTCTGTTCATGTAGGGCATGTGTTTAAGGCCTAGGATCCTCTTCGTGAGGTACTTTTGCGGCCTTTCCAGCTGTTGCATGTGTCGAGTGAGATACATGCCAAATGGGGCATTATACTGGATGACTGGCCTAATGAGGGAAGAGTAGAGAGAGATGATGACCTCTTTTTTCCTGGATGCAAAACCCTTGGCAATGAGATGTGCCACACAGGACTTTCTGACCACAATGGCAATGTGGTGGTCAGAGAGGTTGCTGTCAACCTGTGTCCCCAGATATCTTATAACATCTTCAGTGTTCAGTGGGCTTCCATCGATGTGGTAATTAATGGGAAATGAGTTTTTCCCAAAGGGGATGACGACGCATTATTAGGTATTAAGCTTAAGGCCATGGTTTTGACACCAGTCATTGGTCTCAGTGAGGCCTTTCTGTAGGATGTCCACATCATTTGGGGAGCTAATAATGCCTCCCAGCTTGCAGTCGCCTGATGATGTACTATAGATGATTTACTTCACTGACCTTGATGCCTCAGCTTAGATGCTCTGTTGTGTGAATGATTTAATTTTTTTAACAATCTTTATTAAATCACAGTTGAAATTACTTAGACACACATGCTTTAACAGAAAACAAACCAGTGATATTCTTCACTGTTTTCATGAAATATACGTCATCATTCAAACCAGCATTAAATAAACTGCTCAGTTCCTGCTTGTCCTTAAACTTCACTCTTCCCTACAACTTTATTCTGCATTTAGAGAATGGGAAACCTGTACATCGCCACTCTGACTGGAGAACGAGCATTCTCCAGCAGGGTGTTCATGTAAGGTAATGTTCGCTGGAAAACGAGTTTGCCTCTTCATGACAGCATATTAGGTTGCCGTGAAAGCTCAGACAAACTCCAAACTGACACTATTTTTTATGATCACTAAGCAGCATAAGCAGCAGTTTGCTTCTTAGTGATCGTAAAATTGCAATCATAAAGTAACTAAAGAAAAAGTGTGTGTCTGAATGACTGTGCATGTTTC